>NC_142808.1:59533099-59705599 GCF_049724085.1 Artemia sp. Qi Xiang Cuo
TTAAGCCAAGTATCAAATTGAATAATTTACGTCATTAGTTTTATATTAAAAGTGAATTAAATTAGATAGCTAAATTGTATATTATTTATTAAATTAAAATATATATGTTAAATCTACTAAATTAATTAATTAATTAAAGTATGTAGTACACTTAAAAGCAGCTGTTAGATTAAAAATAAACTAAATCACGTATTAAACTAAAAAGTATGTGATTAATTAATTATTGAAATTACGTATTAAATTTAAAAAGCACATGTTGAATTCAAAGAAACAAAAATTTATACTAAAATCTAAATTATGTGTTAAATTAAAACGTGGTTTTGTTTGTTAATAATAATTTGAAGGTGAAATTACGCCGTTTTTGTGGATATTGGTTATCACGATATTGAATGGCTCTAAATCTGGTTCCCGTTCCTTTTATACGGCCTCCTATACAAGTCGGATTAAATAAAAATATTATTCGAGATACCATTATTGAAACTAGTTAAAACATTAAATTAAATGTTTTATAATATAATTTTTACCAGAAGAGAATTGATATACTTAAAAAAAAAGAATAAAATAAAAAGATTAAAACATTTTGCAAGCAGGAATATGTTCATGCTATGATCGTTGTAAGATAAAACACAATTTCATATTTAGGAGCGAGTTACTTACTCGCTCCTAAATATGCCCTACTTGTAAAAATACCCTAATTGTTACAGTATAAGCTATAACAAATAGCTTAACTAAAAGCATACACGGAGATTTTGTCACAAAATTTCTTTTAATTTACAAGAATTTAATCAGAAATCGGCCCAAAAACCCCCCTACGTATCTGCCCGCACAATCCAATATGAATCATTACGGGCCCCTTACTACCAAAGTAATCCTAATCGTTTTGCTTCTGTCAAGTTTTATTTTGCAGTGGAGGGCCCCTTCCCTTGCATCAACTTACGAGATTCTTGACTTTTTAGATTGAAAATACAAAAAAGGTATTTATCAAATCAAGGGGGAAGGGAGTATTTATTTTAATAAAAATATATAACATAGGCATTTTCATAATGGCCAATAGAAAGGCAATAATACTCATCCTAATGCCCCAGAATTTTTAGAACTATATTTTCTTATATATATAATAATAATAAAAACAATGGTCATTGTTTCAGGCAGTTTAATAAAAAAGCGCCCTTTTTGTTTCAATTTAATCAAGGCGGAGGGGGCACCCCTAACACCTTACAACTCCTTTGCACATATGATTACAGTTCACTCAAAAGTGTACAATTTTCCCGCAAATAACTCTATATCTATTAAGAATCGGAAAGACGCAGTCAATAGTAATTTAAAAATATATACAGTTAATGATTTAATGTCAATGGTGATGGTGGGCAAAATTTAAATTCGTCCAATAAAGCCAAATCAGTGTATTTAGTTAAAAAGCAAATAATAAAAATTATGAAATTAAATATTTTTTCTCATTAGCCTACACTCAAAATTTTGGATATTGTTTTTTTGGGTTTGCTGCTGCAATTTAGTTTAACTGTTTATGTTTTTATACTATATTTATATCTTTACTATTTTATTTACTTTATATTTTTTCGTATATATAACTATTTATTTTTATTTATGCTTTTATGCTTTATATATTTATTATACCATTATATGCATACAATATACTTTTTACTATTTATTTTATTACTAGATAAATTATTAGTTTTACTAATTAATTAGAAGCGAAAAAGATGACTTAGACATATCTAAATGACTTGAAAAATTATTATCTGTAATTCAGGTTTGTCGATTTGTTCTGATTTTCGCAATTATTTAGTCTCTTGAATGGACTTTGACAAGAAACATAATATTTTGTTGTCCCTTTGCCATCCTCCAAGTAGGATTTTAAACAAAATATTGTTGTTTAATCGTAGCATCGTAATCTCGTAGAACGAGTTTAATCTATACTACGTCAAGTAGTATATATAGCTTAAAACTAGGTTAAGTCTTACAGCTCTTAGAATCAGTGTAAATAGGATTAATTGAATTAGATTTGGGAAGGGGAAGGGGTTGAGAACGGTATTTACATATATATATATATATATATATATATATATATATATATATATATAGACTTTTTGAACATACTAGCGTACACAACACCTCTTTTAAAATCATAAACAGAGGTTAAAAAATTTGCACCAGCGGAAATTACCAAATAGCTACTGATGGTTGCTGATCTTACTAAACATATGGCAATCCCCATCAAGTGGCAGATTTCTCGAAAAAATTTATGGGCTTTGACAGAAATTATTAGATCTAATCTGTGCAAAACTAGAAACGAAACTTAACTGGCAGGCTACCATCAAGTGGCATCCTTTTAACCAAACAGTATGCGTTCCATTCGAAATATGAGGCTCTCTTAAGCTAGAAACAAAATTGCCAATGGCAACCTCTTCCACAAACTGAATGGGTTCCGTTGAAAATGTTAAATTGCATAATATGAAGCTCTGCTAAGCTGGAAACAAAATTAAAAAGTTGCAAGCTGCCATCAGGTGCCAGCCTGCTCGCCGCCATTTACGGGCTCTGGTAGGAATATTAGATTGGAAGAGATTAAACGCTGCTTAGCTAGAAACAAAATTTCAAGTGGGAATCTGCCATCAAATGGCAGCCTCTTAAATTGTATGCTTTCTATTAGAAATATTAGGCTCTCTTAAGCTAAAAACAAAATTATGGTAAGCTGCCATCGAGCGGCACCCTCCCAGACAAACGGCTGGGCTGTAATAGAAATATAGCTTACGATGTATTACTCCTACACTCAATTGCCTCCAAGAGATAGGGGGAGGGTGCCTTCATCCCCATTCAAGAACAAAATTCATTCAAGCATTTTCAGTCCATATGATTGAAAATATTAAGTGGAAGGGTACAATCAAAATCTTAAGCGACAAAATTTAAAGTGGTAGGCTGCCATTCAGTTGCAGCCTCCTAGACAAAATGCCTGGACTATGTTAGAGCAGGAATTAAAGGTCAAGTGGTAGCCTTCTAGATATAGTAAGTGGACTCTGCTTAAAAGATTGTTTTGTATTAAATGAGGCTCTCTTAATGCAGTGGCACTAAGTGGCAGCTTCATCTCCAGGGTTTTTCATGGCGACAAGAGAAACATGAAGGCATATAGCTCTCTCTTACAACCAAAAGAAGGAAACACGTCAAGAAGAATATTCAAGACAGTTATTTTAAGGGTTGTATAGGTAGACTATTCCAAAATCCCTTCTTTTCCAGAATTCTTTTTATTTGTCACAATTTCTCTTTGGCTACTCAATTTTACCAGGAAAGGTACGTTTCCAGAGAAAGGGGATAATTGTGCGAGGAAGAATTTTCCGGAAGGAAGGGGATTTCCTCAGGGGGTGGGGGGTCTAGGGAGGAATTAGCCTAGAACTCTTTTTTCACCGTTACATATCCACCCAGAACTTTCTCCCTGAAAGTTTTATTCTGTCAAATACACCTATTGCTTCTTTCAAATTAAATTTCAAAGGATATATTAAACGTAGCGATCCAGTTGGGTTGTGAACTAGGAGTACGTGGAGCAGTTTTGAGTTTGAGAGAAAAAATTTAAATTTGAATAGATTTGGATGGGGAATGTGTGTGCAGCTGTGTGCTGCAGTAAGTTATTAAGAGTAGTTTAACGTGCATTTTATTACTTAGAATGGGAAAATATTCCTTTTCTATGGAGGGGGCCTCAACATCATTTCATCATCCTTATTTTATACTAAATGTAACACATACAAAAACAAGCGGAAAAAGCCGAGTCCCCGGTTTTTGTTAAAAATAGTTGAAATTTGTTGAAACAAATTTTGGATGGCTTTTACACCAGAAAAATTTTTACACCAGATACACCAGAATTTTTTTCTCGTAGGAGGCCCCTAGAGGGACTAGGACGAATAGATTCAAATTCGTAGTTTTATGTTAAAAATGTTTCATTTTATCCTTTTGATCACCCTAAATGCTAGACGTGATGACTTTTGCATTCGCGTTAGTCGAGAGGCATTGATTAGTTCCGAGATCCATTAGCTATTTCCTCCCCACCCCACCCCACCCCACCCCACACCAATCAGGAGTCATCTCCCAAGGGAGAAAGGCCAAAAGGTTCCTATAACGGTTGAATAGTTATCTCAAGTTGGAGTAGTTTTTACCCCCTTTTAGACCTCAGTTGCTCTTTTTTTGTTAAGATTGTTTCATTAATGACAATTATTTTTTGTTTTTGGTTGGATTTTCAAATTTATCATTTTTTTGCATATCGTATTTTTTTTTTTTTTCATAGATTTTAAATGAAACATATTTTTTGTTGTTCCTTTTGTAGTATTTATATAATTTTGTTTTTATTGCAGTATTTTTTTTCATTAAAAAAAAAAGCCATTTCGGAATTTAAGAAAAACAAAATTTTGCCATTTCAAAAATAAACTTAGTCTCATCTTTTCCAGGCTGAATAGTTTTAATAGTTAACTCAAGTTTATATTGTTTTTACCCCTTTTCAACCCCATTTGCTCTATTTTTTGTTAATTTTGTTTTATTCTTGACAATTGTTGACTGGATTTTTCAAACTTATTAGCTTTTTTTTAATTTCGTTTTTTTTTTGCATCAATTTTAATTGAGACATGTGCTGTTGTTTCTTTTTTTCGTTTTTTCTGTATTTTTTTGTTTTCATTGCATCATTTTAGTTTTTTTTCGGATGCGACAAAAAAAGTAAAAAACAAAATTTTGTATTTTAAGAAAAGAAACTTATCTTTTCAAAAAAACTATTAAAATAAACTTAATCTCAATTTTTCCTGGCTATAAATTTTTTGTCATACGGAGTCAACTTAACTGCATAATTATATAAAAAGCTTACAATTTACCTCAATTGGTCTTAAAGTAAAAACTATCAATAGCTTAGACCTTAAAACAGATGTTGAGAAAAAACAGTTTTAAATAGTGAGATCAAAAAAAAATTAACAAAAAAAATACTAATTTACCAAATACACTTTTGACAAATCCCTGTTAGAGTCCGGGATTAGACAACAAATTAAAACATACAAGGCATCAAAAATCACTCAAAATTCCAAAAAAGAAATACTTTCAAAAAGTTGAAAAAAATATAGAAAACAAATTTGCACTTAAAACAAATAAAATTGATGTACAGATGTTGTTCACTACAAACACTACGAAGGTCCTGGCGTCACAGAACAACACTTGGAGATAGATATAACTACTAGTTGACTATCTGATATTTTCTCGATTTATGAAGTTGATTATTAAATTTATTAGTTTCGTAACAATACTTTTAAAATTAATTGTTAAACATAAATTTGCAGAACTCGGCACCAGCAGACATAACTTCCGACAGAATATGTGGAAAATTTTTCAGTAAAGGATTTAAGAATTAGAGGATTTAAAGGAGTTAATTCGCACTTTATAAACAGAAACAACATTATTTTGCCGACAAGTTTTGTTCCTGAAACAACAAAAGTTGTCATGCTCCAAAACTTACTTTATTACATAATTATTTGGATATATATTGTATAAATTCCCCCTAAAATGCAAAATAACTACTCCAGCGCTTCAGTTGACAACCTCCTATGAAGCCTAACTTGATAAGCCTCGGATCGTTCCACCGTTTGATCGATTGGCATCTGAACTCCTAGGATCAACATGAATTTTTGTTCAGTCTTTAAAGCTTCAAGGACGGTAAAAATAACAATTAGTGATAGAAATCTTTCGACCTCCGAGACTTGTCATCCACATTATTCCCCTGCATTCTAGGAGGGGATCAGCCCCCATTTTCCTTAAGCATATAACATTACTTTACCGACAGGCGATAAGTGTCATACACTGAGCATTCACATTTACTATCTAGCTGATCCCTGGCCCTCCATGGCCCGACCCCTCCCCCCAAAAAAGCTTAGTCACGATGTGTTCCTCCAAAACTTATGGGAACTAACCCCTGGCCCTCCATGGCCCTACCCCCTCCCCCAAAAAAACCTTATTAATAATATTGTATTCCAAAATTTACGAGAGCCGACTCCTTGCCCTCCATTGCTGACCCCTTGGCATACCAGGCCAGTTCATAAGAGCCAAGAGACACCGCGAATTTTTGTCATTTCATGCTCTTGTGAATCTGCGACACTATCTCTTATTGAACCGACTTACTTGAAAAGCTACTTTGTATTACAAGGTTTTGCATGCAAAACCCAAGGTATGAAAATCTAGAGGCAGTTCCAGTATTGATTTCATCAATAAATATTGGGCAGAGAATTTTTAGTAATAAGTATAAGACCTGCCGGGCCTGTTTTTTATTCATTCCTTTAAATATTATTAAAATTAGTATATAATTATTCAATTATATACTATTAAAATATAATTATTTAATACTACTTACACTTAAATAAAATCTAAATTATTTAAATTTGTTATATTAAATATATATTTTGTAAATTATATCTTAAATTGTTTTATATGAATTTTTAATACAAATTTGAAATTATTAAATAACTTAAATAATGTCTTAGAATCACTGCTTTTCCATTTACAGGATTTAAGAGAGAAAAACGTGTATAATTTAAATAAAACAGTAGAACAAAAAAAAAATATATAAATAAAACCGTCGAACAAAAAAAACAACAGACTTTAAAGGATAAAAATCAAAAGTTTTATTCGAATTTTTATTATTTAAAGTGTTTTCATGTTTTTATTTCAGTTTTTTATTTACATTATACCCGTTTTTTCTATCTTCATTTTCCCTCTCAATTCATTCAATAACTTTATTAGTATCGCTCCTTGTTTTGTCTAAAGACCTATTTTCTATAAACATAGAATGGCTACTTCAAGCCTTAATATTAGGGGACCCTCCCCCCCTCCTCTTAAAGGGCTGGGCATCCCTCGGGTAAAAAACGGTCAAAAAGGGCCTCTTGCACACTATTAAAAATCTTGGCGCAACAGATAGTCACATTTGATAACCGGAATCTTGGGAAAGCTGGTTATAATATTAATTAAAAAGCACTGATTATAATCAGGGAGCTTGACAAAGGGAATTAACACAACCAATCTTACCCGAAAACCTTCAACAGATAAATCAGTAAAGAGAACAGAGTAGCAAACAAATTATTATATACATGTTAATTAAAGAAATCACTAAATATAATTTCATAGCTTATAAATTTATAAGTTAAAACAATCAAATACAAAAAGAAAAATATTAAAGCGTTTTTATGACCAAAAATCAGGATTTTCGCGTATTTCCAGACTGCGCAGAAACAAAGGGGGAGGGGAGTCTCCTCTGGCTATGTCTAGATTTGATTTAGAAAAGAATAAGTGCAATCAGAAGCTACGATAAAACGTGTGACTGAAAAAGAAATTTAAAATGAAAAAAAAACACGACACAAGGAATAGCAGTCAGCAGAGGCCGAGAATGAAGGCCTTGCAGAGGCCGATGCGTAGAATGAAGGCCTTCGTCTTCTTCTCCTCCCATCAATGCCGTATCCAGGGGGCGGGGGCGAACCCCCCCCCCCCAATGTTTGTCCGGCTCGTAAAAACATAACAAAAAAGAATAAAAAACTAATTTTTTATGTGTTTAAAAAAATTGTACCCCCCACCCCGAAAAAAACATTTTGTAACCCCCAACCCCCAAATAAAAATCTTGGATACGGCTCTGCTTCTCATGTCTATATTTCAGGATTCTTCCAAAAATACACACTTCACGGGTGATTCTCCTACTGAGAATACATTCAGATCTTAGTATCCCTTTTAATTTAAATGCATTTATGTCTCGCTCTAAGTTTATTTTGACCAATTTTTGTTTTTTTTAATTTTTTCATTGACTTTTTACAGTTTTAATTATTGACTTTTAAATGATGTTCATTATGGTTTTCTCTATTTTGTTGTTGTTCTTTGCATTTTTAGTGTAACGATTTATTTGTTGTCGACTCCAAAGTCCGAATTCGGCCCTTTGTGGGCTTGTGATTCCGATTTTTTTTTAAATAAATATCTTATCTTATCTTACACAAAGAAAAAATGGCAGAGCCCTGCGGAATATTTCAATACTGCGTCCGTATACGCTTAAAAACAGAGGGAAGGCAATGAAAATTATAGTGGTATAGCTAGAAATTGTACAAAAAAGTGTTTCATTACTTATTTTATCGTATTTATAATTTGTTGCTTTCATCATTCGGCCCAAAAACTAAGAATGATTTTAGGTGCGTATGGGTCGACAAAACTTCCTGGTATCAGTTGACTATTCATTTAATATAAATAAAATTTTAATAAAAACTCAAAAATATATAAACTCAAAAATAAAATTTTAGCATAGTTCATTGTAAGCTCTCCATTTCTTGATTAGACCAAAACCTACTTTTTCAGAGGGGAAAAGATTAAACTTAGTTTAAAAATAACAGCAATTCAAACTTATTTATAAATAAACATTAATTATGCAATATATATTATATATAGATATAATGTAAAAATGAACGTTGAATATGTTTAGTTAATTATAAGTAAAACATAATTAAAATAATTAATTCTCCAAGCTACCTCGCCAATAAAGCTATTCAGCACAATATAGTGAGGATACAACTTCTCCATGTCTACAGCAAGCAAGTAAATATGGGGATATTTCTTGATTTAAGTCGATCAATGAATAAACAAATAGATAGGGGAAAGATATCTCCCGATCTCAAAATCACAGAAGAATATAATTAATTAATATATTAAGTAATTATAGGGCAATAATCACTTAATAATCAAGCAATAATTAAGGGAAATGATTAAAATCCCATTTTAATAAGGCTATCTCATTTTATCCATGCAATTATATCACGGGTAAATAATGAAAATAGATTTTGGTTTAGATTCCAAACTTATAATAATACTTCGTATTATAACTTCTAAAATTCCTGAATAAAAAGAGGGGGAAGAAATAAAAGCGAAGCTGGACTTTCTAAACAAATAAAAAGTTCCATCTACAAAATCAAAAAAATTCAAGCACTTGAAACATTCTAGTAGCATAAAATCTAATGGTGCTAATTTACCATTAACAGATAATCTTTGGTTAGAAAGACAATAAAACATATAAAAAACTTCGGCATTCTTACTTGAAATCACATTACAAATTGGCTAGCAGCCAATCGCAACACGGCTGGTCATAATCTAGCGACCAATCACAACTGGCATCAATCACTGGCCACGCCCATGGGAAAAAAATCATCAACTTTCGTCTCTAACAAAATTATCACTTTGCGCAGCTGCACCGGGGGCACTTTTGCCCATTTTAACGCCCGAAGATCCGGGCTTTTGAGTTCCAACAGGCAACAAAAACGGCATCGAATTCGCAGGTACTAACACAAACTGTCCAGGGGTTGACGTAACAAGGCAAGCCCGTCCATCTGGCAACAGTGCCACTGTCGGAGCAATCATCATCTGAGCTGGCTGGTGCTGTGGCGCCACTTGGGGATGGTTCTGAGGGTCTTGACGTTGTAATATAGATGCAACGGTCTGTGGCGGTGCTGCTCTTCGTCTTCTTTTCTTGGGTGATTTGGCACTGCTCGACGAATTGGGCAACGCTGGAACCGCTACAATTGGAGCAACCGGCATGATAGCTTTCATTTCCGAAACTAAAAATAAAAGCTTCATAAAAAAAAGAGGGCCGGGGAGTTGCAGCGATGAGTAAGCAGTAACGGAGTGGGCGGGGTTTTAAAGGACTAGGAGTTACAAGTTGTATAAGGGCGCCCATAAGCTGAATTCCAGGGGGGGCCAAACTTCGTCTAATTGCTACTTTTAATGCTATATAATAGAAATCTCAGAACAAAAATATAAAAATAAGGCAGTATCATTCAGCCAGGGGGGGCAAGAGCCCCCCCCTGCCCCCCCCCCCATATGGGCGCCCCTTACAACAGAAAGACAAACAAATTTTTCAAAATCTAGGTTGAAGGGCAATTTTGTGTTTTTTGTAATTCTTTCAAACAAATAGATACAAAAAATTCTTTTAATAAAAATCCAACGAAAGGTGTTTTTCAAATCTGGGTAGAGGGAAAACAGATCTAGCGGGTAATGGCCTATGCATGTTCCTCATGTTTTGTTAGGCCTCATTCTCCTATATCATAAACCTTATATATCTACTGTATAACCCAAAGCTCTGAAAACTACGGTATGATGCTAGCATGAGACTGTAAGAATCTATAACAATTTCCACTAAAAGCCAAGATTTACAATAACATCAGTCAGTTGGTTTTAAAAGCTCATAACAGATCATGAGGTATTTTGCTTTTTTTTACCTAAAGATAAGCGAAAGATAAGCCTCATTATAGATATTGCACGCTATCAGTAGGCTTCATTACAAGGATGTAAGGGGGCAAACTACGTTACCTCCATTCCTCACAGAACAGTATACGCTACCTTTTTATTTATTTCATTAATTTGTTTTATTTACTTCATTGTTTTATTTTATTATGTTAATTATTTTTTTATTTTATTTCTCTCCTTTATTTCTTATGCCTATTGCCCAAAAGGGTCTTTGGCTAATCGATATATAGCTAAAGTTATTTAAGTTCTGTGGAGTAATTACCAGATATTACTAAAACTATCATAATCAGAACTCTCAAAAAGAATTAGGAGCCATCTGACGATAGCTCCTAATCAAACAAGAGTTAAAGTAATAAAATCTCAGGCTATGGAAAAAGGTATGGAAAAATATCTAATTCTAGTTCAGAGGCTATTCTCAAATCTTGATTAATCTCAGGCTCATGAAGAAGCCTACCTTGTTCGGACCTTTACGTAACTGTTGAAAGAGGTGCGGAAACCGGATGAACTGTTACATGGACACATTATGTGCATGTAATGTATAAAATATGGGCAGATAATAGTTTATATGTAAATGGAAACAGAAATTAAACAAGATACGTTCCAGAAATTGTAATATTTGATGATAAAAGCAGGTCAATATGCAGGTAGGAGCCCCTTCCCCTGTCACAATGTATGGATTTTATCTTACATCCCGTATTTTCTTACATCTACCTTTTTCGATTTTTGACACTGTCCTCCTACCCAAAAATACACACCAATTATCAGCCCGATATTATACGTTCCAAAATAGAACCACAAATTTCAATACTTATTTTGTACCCCCCCCCCCCCCCCAAAAAAAAAAAAATCTGCGCTCGTAGACTCCTACCCCTAATTAGCAACGTGGTTTTTCGAGAAAGCTATCTGATAAGATAGAAACCATTCAAATACGACCTTTGATAGTATCTTTAAAGACATTGATGCTTCTAATTCATCCCTCCTCACGGTATTCATATCTCCTGTTATTCATACAATGCTTTCTCTGAGAATGTATGAATTACCTCCGATTAGGATCTTGAACACATATGCACTTACTCATGCTATTGCTACCCAAGAAACGCATTTCAAAATCAAAGTACAGCTAATACATTCCACAAAAAAATTCTCCCTTTAGACCTCAATCTCTCTTTGAAATACCCCTTTTGTCTCTGCTGCATTGTTATACTGTGTATGAATGTACTCCATGAAATAAGCAAACTTTGGTCACTCTTTTACTGAATGTAATCAATAGGTTTTATACATCTGTTGAACCTTACTTTGAAGAAATCAACAGATGGCTTTCAAGGAATAGCCTCCCTCATGGATACGGTTCCAAGCATGTGCAATGCAAAAGAAAGCTGTTTTGATATGTTCTTTCCTAGGTGTAATCAGACTCCACTGGGTAATCAGAGCGAGCTGTGTGTATAAACATTTTGACTTATCGCTTTCAAACCACTCAAAAGACAAAAAGACGACTCATCCTCGCGAGTTCCAGTTTCAGAGCCCTTATGCACATATGGCGAAGCAAGGATCGATACGATATCGATCCTTATCGATACCGATACTTTTAGCTCGATACCGATACAAAAGTATCGATATCGATACTTTTGATATTTTGATTATCCCCTCACAATATACTTATGTGGAACATGGCTGTTGAAGGTAGATGACCAGTGTCGACTCGCAGCGTTTGAAACTTAATGTCTCCGCAAGATTGCTGGTATTACCTACATAGCTCGAAACACAAACCCAGAGCTCCATGAGCGCCTTAAAATCCAAGCAAAAATCCTCACCGAGATCCAGCTCAAGCAACTTCGGTGGCTCGGTCACGTAAAACGAATGAGTCAGTTCCGTCTGCCGAAAATCATTTTTGAAGGCCAAATTGACGGTTCTCGTCTTTGTGGTCGTCCCCCAAAGAGGCGGAAGGAAGACTTTGCGTCTCATTGCCTTTCCAACTTTCTTCGCCTAGCAGAAGACCGCGAGGCATATAGAAGACGTATCCACGCCTTTACGAAGAAAGAGACCACAAGACCACCTCCAAGGATGGATAAGTGAAGTTTCAAAAGCAGTTTCACAAGAAGAAAAGCTCCTTAGAAGGTAATTATTAAGACCAAAAACAGCGAAAAAACGAAAAAAAAAATCCAGGCAAAGAATCCAAAACAGAGTGAAGCTCCAATAAGGACATGAATTTTTTTGTGGCCATTCTCAAAATTATATCTGATAGAACTTAACTTCAATGCCCCAGCATGGCCATAGATGAGCACCAGGTATTGGATAGGCGGGAGGATTCACCCAGAGTTGTGTTTTCGTATATCGGGTTTGATGCTAGTTTTGAGCAGGTTTGACGAAAATCATTTCCAGGTTATCCGTGTTCAACCCATCAAAACTTTAAAGCGTTTTGATCTTGTGAGTTCTAGGCGTGTTGGACACGGGTTCTCAAAATTGTAACGCACCGGAATAGCATTGCTGAACATGAGTTCTGAGAAGACGTTCACCCATGTTGAACACGGTACTCAAAAGAATAATCTGCAAAACCCGAATTAAACTCCGCGTTGAATATCGGTGACCTGAAAAAGAGGCTCAGATAATGTTTCAGCCAGCCAATCTTGCTCCACCCTCCTGAACTTATTGTAGGTGTATACCAATACCCAAAAACGGCGATATTTAAAGATTTTCTTTGATCGTTTTAAAATAATGAAATTTAGTAGCAATATTACATTTTCATCAGTGTTGTTACCTTGAAGCATACAAAAAAAAAACCATAAAACCAAATTAGGTGTGCTTGGCAACGCTTTTCGTCCGTAAAATGTTAAAAATGTCTCGATTCCAAAAGACGACTATACCTTTAGAAGAAAGTTGCACCTTCCTAAGCTATTTGGTGTCGCATATAATTAGCTTATTTTTTGCTGATTTTCTACCTATCTTTTTTTTTAATTTGGCACTCGCTGGTACCCAAAACTGCATATAGAGGTATTTTCCCATTAGAATATGGGTAAATTGTAAGCTTGGAAATTGGCATTAGTGTCGGAAAAACTTCAACGCCATCTAGCGTTTGGAGATATTTGGCATTTGTTCAGGCTTTGTGATTGTTTTTCCATCAGGACCTGAGATCAGACAGTTATTGCTACAATAATTTCACTAACTATACAAATTAAACCTAACTGTTCTTATTACTATACAGGACAAAATTCTGTCGCCAAATACTAGATGGTGTTGAGGCTTTTGTCGACATTTATGCTAGTTCCCACTCTGGTCTTTTTCCTTAAAGACTAAATTCCTTATTTTTCTTCAAAATTTTATGACATAGGTATATGGTTGTGCAAGTTTCCACTTGGTCAATTCAAACAATTATATACACTATTTTCCCTGTCCTTCGTGCTCTAGGAAGAAAAAAGACAAACCTTGAGAAAGCATTCCTCCTTGAAGCTGCACTCGGTTCGCCTGCTCTCCTCTGTGCGTGTTTGGCTGCTGCACAGTCTGCTGCTGCAGTAGAATTGTCTGTCCACCTTGTAGAGAAACTTGATGAACAACACCAGAGTTTTCAAATGATTGTTGTGACAGTTGTATCACCGCAGGGGGACGGCTTCTGCAAGGACGAATGGCACCATTCCAAGAAGCCGAAGCTACCTAAAATAAAACTCATGTGTTACCATTGTTTCAAAGTAACCAACAGTGACAAGTTTATGGGATTTGATGAATAGAGCAAAACCATATCCTCATATGAGGGAGAGATATTTCCTCTATAGGGAAAGCCATATCCTCATATGGCAAAGCCCTATCCTCATGTGAGGGAGAGATATTTCCTTTCTAGGGGTCATCCAAGCGCTCAAGACCATGAGCAAAGGTTGACAATATATACTGATGTGCACAGAAAAATCAAACTTTAAAATTATCCCTCTTTGAGCATATGGACACCCTCTCTAGAAAGTTTTTACTACGCAAATGGTGCATCATCAAAGCAGCAGCACCCCATATATTTTTATATTTTCCCACCCTCAAATAAGATTTGAGGATCTGGGGGACCATACAGACATAGTTAAAGTAGAGTCTGGACCCCCCACCGCGACATCCTTAATGGGTTACATAACACCTGTCTGAGCAGCTCCATAGAATAATTAGATCTCTCTCCAAGTCTCTCTTCCAAGCGGTTTCCAAGGCTGATGAAAGCTCCCTTCCCTCGCCACGTTAGCCCTGGAGCCAGAATCCCAAGCCTGGATAAAAGTTTGGACTACAAATATATTCTTAGATGTTTCCGATTCCCATTCTCCAAGAGAAATCACAGACCACTTTATATTAAGCAGGAATCAATTTTATATTGTGATATAAAATCGTTTCTTATTATTATTTTAAAAAACTTTTTCCACAAAACAACTTTTTCAAAGATAAGTAGAGCTCCATTAAAGAAAAATAAGCAGAAATAAAGTCAAATAATTTTCCAATCTTAAAACTATCACAAATCACCATCAATAAATAAACGAAACCCAAACAAACAGAAATTATAATAAATAGCAGAGTCAAGTTCAAAAGGAGGAAACATTATCATGAGTAGGGCTGACAACCCGTCTCAAAACCAGAACATAATTTGCCTCCTCAAAACCAGAACATAATTTGCCTCCTCAAATGCCTCCTCAAAACCAGAACATAATTTGCACTTTACTGAAAAAAAAGAGAATGGTTTGTCAGTTCAATATACGCATATTAATATTCATTCCTTAAAGTTTTAATAGTTTTTCATTTATTAAAGTAAAAAAGTTAAAACATTTAAAATGTATTTTGTTCTTTAATTTACTCTCTTTACTTTACGACTGCGCTGCCTACGATTCAGATTTTAATTGCTTTTGAAATTTCACGTTCAATAAAGAAAAAACGAAGAAAAAACATAATTAAGAAATCAAATGAGTTTAAATTTTTGATTGAATACAAGTGTTCACTCTTTTTTCTGTTTTATTTTAAATGTTTTCAATTTGTGTTTGATTTCCCATCTAACCTTTCTTTTTTTATTCGGTAACTGCCCTGTTTTTTTTCCATTTTTGTCTTGTTAGGGGTACTTTAAACAACAGAAGACAAATAAAGAAGACAAGTTTGCCAGAACAAATAAAGAAGTTATGCCTTGTGTGTCTATTTCAAGCAGGACAAGCAAAGAAGACTTTACAAAGTTACAAGAAGTTGTTGCACATGTAAGCAGTTTATAGAGCTTTTGTCCTCGGTTATAATAAAAGAATAACACCATAGTAACTAAAATAACAACATCCTTATTTATAATAAACAGCATTGACTAAAGTTTAACTTTGGCTATGATTAACAAACAGTTAAAGTACCCTGAACACCAAAATGAAAACATCTTCTCCACCAGGGTCATTCTTAGGTCTATTCATACTTGGAAACAGCAGTTTTCTAAGATTTTCTTAAAGTTGTTTTCAAATTATAAAATTTTAGAACAGTACCACAATTTTGTCAAAAATGCGACACCGGACCTTGAAAACAAACAAGCAAAGATAAAAAAAAATAAAAAAATAAGGCAAAAAAAAATATAATAATGTGAAACTTATTATAAAATTTATTGTTACTAAAATTTTATTATTTTTAATCTATTATAATTTTTTTTAAATTTAAGAACAGTACCTTAATTTCGTCAATAATGCCAAACTGAACCGTGAAAACGAACAAGCAAAGATAAAAAAAAAAAATAATAACAAAAAGAATATAAAATTGTTAAATTTGCATTAAAATTTATTATTACTAAAATTATATAATTATTTAATAAAATTATATAACTATTAAATTTATATATTATTTATTATTTTTTTATCTATTATAAAATTTATAAAATTTTAGAACAGTACCTCAAGTTCGTCAATAATGCAAACAAGCAAAGATAAAAAAAAAAATAATACCAAAAAAAAATATAAAATTGTTAAATTTGCTATAAAATTTATTATTACTAAAATTATATAATTATTTAATAAAATTATATAACTATTAAATTTATATATTATTTATTATTTTTTATCTATTATAAAATTTATAAAATTTTAGAACAGTACCTCAATTTCGTCAGTAATGCCACTCTGAACCGTGAAAACAAATAAGCAAATAAAATAACAAAAAGCAAATAAAAAAAAATGTGACAACATTTTACTTACGTAAAAATTATAACATTAACAACCTGTTGATTTCCAAAGACAATTATATTTATATAACTGTGATTTTCGTTAAAAATCGAATTTCCGATTTGTGCTAATTTTAAAACATATGGTTTCAGAAATTTCTACTTGATCAAATCAGATTCCATTTTCACTGTCCCTGGTACAAAATAAATTTAGAAAATATTGAATACCTGGGGATCAAACGAAAATACTTCCTCGATTTTTAAAGGGCATGGAAGACCACACTTACAAGTGCCACTGCGCCGTAAATAAGCGGCCACAGCTGAAGCTGAACCAAGAGATTCACCACTTGGACTAAAAAAAAAAAACAAAGTAAAATAAAACTCTTAAGTTTGTACAGCTGTTACAGATGTATTACGAGATCGTGTCTACAGAATCAGTTTATTCTTTGGATGGTATCTGGGTATCGTCCGTGAAAAAAAATATTGAATCAATTTTTCTAGAACTAAAAACCATAATTTATGAACTGTTTAACAAAATGTTCGTCTTGGATAGGGGAGCTTCCTCCCGTTCTTGTATAGCTTATACTTGGAATACAATCATTTTATCGGGATTAGAACTGGGATTACATATTAACCTAACTAATATATGGACGTTGTTAAGAGAATGTAGGTGGCTAGACGTGGCTGGCGCGTAACAGAATTGAATAAAACGTGATTTTTTCATAAGATTGACTAGCGCTGTTCCAATCATCTCGTGGTCTTAACCTTGGTCCTGAGAAGAGTTAAATTTAGAAGTGTCTAAATTTGCATTAGGATACTGTAGGATACAAACTTTAGGATACATTACAAGTGTCTTGCAATTGCATTAAGAATAATTGCAAATTATTCTCTTAGGAATTGGAATGGATATGTCAAGGTGGAATTGGGATCAAAATCTGGCAAATTTTTAGCAAATTTTCATCAACACTACTTCAAATCAATCCGTTTCATTTCAATCCATCTTAAATCGGATCTTAAATCAGAATCCGATTGTCAAATCGGAAATTAATTCATTTAAATCCGATTGTCAAAACGGATTTTGCTTTTCCAGATGTGTTTTCCAGTGAGAGATGGAATCTCTTTATTCACCTTACTTCTTATTATTATTTTCTTTCTTCTGTTGTTGTTGCTTTAGAAGTTAGAGTGAATAAGATCTGAGGCCAAAGTAACCTACCATGGCAAAAAAGAGGAAAATATTGAAAAACAACTGTTCTGTTGCCAAGAGGAAGAAGAGCAATCAAACTTGATTATTTTATTATTATTTTTTATCATTGTATAATTTTTGCGAATATATTATTATTTTTCATGTTTTATTTTTTAATTTTGTTTTCAATAACGTCAATGCGGAGGTTATACTGCATATGCACAAAATAGACAGAAATGTACTCACCTTGAATAGAACACCTGACCCCCTTGTACACTTCTGGTCCAGCCATTTGGAACAGGAATAGCTGCTAAAATTATAAAAAATTAAATTAAGGAATAAAAATCTTCAAAGAATACTAATTTGGTTTAAACAAACCAAATATGGATTTATATGCACTTTAATTTTCTTAATATTCGCTTAATATATACTGTTATATTGATGAGATAGTCATAAATTTCCGCACATATTAGTTTCGAACATAGTAGTATCGAACACTATGTTCAAACAAGATCGTCACTTCCGAGGCTATTTCTGTTGCTCAGGAAAAAAAATAATCTAACTCTCAATATGGCTGTGTTTCCTAGAAGCCGATTTTAGTTAATTTTAATTAATTATTTGTCGATTTTCTTTCTCCTAGAACAGCAAACAACAAAAAAATTCAAATTCTCACATGCTCAGATTACCAAAGATTATCCAACCATCTAGCCAAACAAAAATCAGGCCGTCTCCAAATGAGGTGGGAGGAGGTCGTGAGGTAAGGGAAATTAGAACTCCCTGAGAGGTTGTAAAGAGGGAGACTTTTGAATAGATTGGAATCGAGGAGTGGGCGTAGCTGTGTGGACGCCTTCATTCTCCACTGAGTTGGTAGTAGTATATACTCACAATAAACAAAAGAGACTAATTAATATTAGTCTAATAATTACATAATATAAAATTATATTAATAATTATATAAAAGAGACAAATATTTTAGCTCTTTCTGCACTTATGACACAAAAAAAATAATCAAACGTTTGAGTTTTGTGTGCTCGACCGCAAATGATAAGAAAAAAATTGATTATCATAAATAATAATTGCCACCTAGAACGCCGACAAAAACAGAATATCAAAATAAGCATTTATAGCCAATAGAGTAAAGAATTATAAATGTTTCAAACCATTTCTTTTCAGGCTTTCATTGAAAAATTTACAATTTTTGGGTTTAAACCAATTTTTTTCTCTTGGTCAATTCTTCAATATCGAAATTGTGTAGCCAATCGTGTCATTAAAAAAATAATAATAATTCGAAAAATGATTTTCAGAGAAAAGTTAACAGTCATATTTACAGTCAAATACTAACAAAATGAACTCATAATTCGAACATAGATCGAAGAAAAATTACTATGAATATATATTTGAAGCTAAAAACAAAAAGAGATTATAAAAGTAGTAGTAACATAACAGAACATGGATGAACACTAAAAGAAAAAGAAATTAAATGAACAATAAACTCAAAGTTAAAACGAACAGAAACCATCACAGATAAGAGTAGGGATACTGCCCCTCTAAAGGCAGGGTGGCATATTTAATATAACAAAAACAATTTTTAATTTAAGCATTATGTTTTTTTTGTCCAAACATCATCAATTAAACAACACGCATTTAGAATTACAAGGATTAGCAAAGTTTATAAACAAAATATAACTCAAATAAGGGCGGGGACACTCCCCACTCTCTCTCAAACTTTCTAAAAGCTGAAGTGTCATTCCCACTTTACTAAAAATAAAATTTATTTTGAATGGTGTTTTCATTGTAAAAACATCTTCAGGGCCATATCAGGATCACAATCAAGATTCCAGAAAAGAAGAATGTCTTTTTTTTGGTTCGATTTAATATATAAAGATATAGCAAATTGAGTCCTAAATAAAACTTCCAAAATGAACATTTGTAATTTTCTGAGCGATCAATTTGGTTTGTTGAAACAATATTTTGAGCGACCGAATCAGTAAATTACTTTAAATGAATTTTCTTAACATTAAAAAGCATTGCGTATAAAGATAAAAAAAAGGTAAGGTAAAGGTAAAGGATGCGGCACTAGACCCTTAAGGTCCAAACCGGCGGTGCTGATCTCCGTTTCGTGGCCCGCCCTTATTCCCAATTTTCTGAGCGATCAATTTGGTTTGTTGAAACAATATTTTGAGCGACCGAATCAGTAAATTACTTTAAATGAATTTTCTTAACATTAAAAAGCATTGCGTATAAAGATAAAAAAAAGGTAAGGTAAAGGTAAAGGATGCGGCACTAGACCCTTAAGGTCCAAACCGGCGGTGCTGATCTCCGTTTCGTGGCCCTTTCAGCCAGGAAGTGCAATGGGGGGCTGGGGGCCAGCCAACCTATGCTTTCGCAAACCCTTCCTGTTTACCTTCCCCAGATTTCTCCAGGTACCCATTTAGAGCTGGGTTGACTCTGGCTAAGCTTACAGGGTCACACCACTGACCCGCGTCCCAAACTAAGAAACTGACCACACCAGGGATCGAACCCGAATTCACAGATTCTCAGCCCAGCGCGCGTCCACTTAGCCAGAACGGCCAGTGGTATATAAAGATAAAAAGTATTGATAAAACTTACTTCACATGAAACTACACTGATTTTTTTAAACAAACATTAATTCCTGGAAGTCTCAGTAATTTTTCCTTCTCCAATCGTATTATAATAAATAAATGTTTAAAACATTTTTTTTCAGTAAAGCTTAAATGATTACCTCTTCGACCACCTCTTTGGAAGAGGTGGGGGTCGTATAAACTTCGGAGGGGACTCACTGGATTACAAATTAAAGTTCTTGTGCCCTTTTTGAGAGTCAAATTGGATTGGAGGGCAAACCCACCCTAACACCGTTTTTCCTCCAAATGCATCCAATCAAAATTTTGAGATGGGCATTTCGGTCAAAATAATCTAAAATCATTTCTTTGGGTTTGACATATACCGTTTGATTTATTTAACATAATGTCCACTCCTTTAACAGTCCTAAACTTATTTTCAACTTTGTTTATATTCCTACACTGAGCGCGTGAATTTTCCATCGCATTTCAGGGGTTTTCACCTTTGGGGAATTTATTTAATAGTCTCTTTTTGGCAGTTAGTTCCTGGGGGAGCCTAAATATTTATAATTTATATATATTAGTATATACATATATTATACTATATATACCTATATAATAAACTTTAGAGGTTTCAAGGAGTAGCCGAAGTAGCTACTGATTAAACCAGGTAGCCGTAGCCCTGCATAACCGTAGCAGGACAGTATCCCTACCCATATTCGTGGTAATTTCTGCTTTATTTCACTTTCGTTTGATTATTCATTTTTATTTGCGCCCCTTGTGGGTCTCATTTATTTGTTCATCGTAGTTTCTGTTTGTTTCAGTTTTTTGTCAAAGCTAAAAACCTCTTTTTTGTAAAATATTTTTTTAATTAATTTTTATTCGTTTTTGTAATTGAAATAGTTTTATTATTGGTTAACTGTAGGAGTATTTGTCAAGTGCTTACGGTTTTCTGATGTATCGCATATTGCTTACGCGGATGACATCCTACTTATTAGTAGGAACAAATTTCTCTTGTCTAAAATGGTGGATAATGTGAGAAAGGTTTTTTAGATATTGGACTTAATTTAGATGTTGAAAAGTGCGAGTATCTTTGTTTCAACGGTAATGCTACGAATTCTCCTTAGAATTGTAATTATTCTTCTATACGTTCAGTTGATAGCCTACGTTGGCTTGGTATTACTCTGTGTAATAATATGTTTTGTTTTCGTCAGTCAGGTGTTAGGGACGCATACTCCAAGATTAAATGTGGATATTCCACAATTGTTGCAAATCGGTCGAAATACAATCGCTAAGTTTTAGTATCGCTGTATTCTGTTTTCTGTGACCATGCTATTGTGTACCTTTCGGGTATTTACGTTTTGCTTAAAAGAATGACCTATTTAAATTAAGGAAATGCTATTATCGGTTTGCAAATTTTTGTTGTATCTTCCGTTGTCATTTCGTAATCGCCGTATCATCAAAAAGTATAACGCACCTGATATAATTAAAAAACTTCGTGATTTACGTATAAAACTGTCTGCAAATGCCTATAAAAAACTGTCTCCTCATCATGGTCTCATTAGTTTGTTTCGCCAAATTTTCTTTTTTTTTATCTTACTTTAAGTGTTGTGTGTGTTTATTTTTTCTTTCCTTTTTCTTTTTACTCCACTATTTTTCACATTGTTTGTTCAGTGGGTTATAAGCAAATTATTATTTATGAACTAAAACATTGTAATTAAAATTTTGCGATGAAGATAGGCTAAATTTTGTTTACTAACTTCAGGCCAATTATAATTAAAAATTGGGCAATCTGAATATTCAGTCAAAATGTTCGATCAGCCTTAGAACGCTGCAATAATTTTTAGTAGCACCTTTAGTATAAGAATTTGGGTGGAGAGGAAGGGGAATTTTGATGGGAAGGGGTAGATGGGGACTTGGAAGGGGGATTTGCTATGGACTGAACATCAATGGAATTTTTGGTCTTCTTTAATTAAAAGAAGTTTAATTAAAAAAAAAATCTTCGTTAAAAAAAATCATGCTTTTTTTGTGTTTTTTTAGGAGATAGATAGATGAATGGTTTTGTGTCTTTGGCATCAGCTAGTTCGCGAATATTTAACCAAAAATTCAGTTAATTTATTCTTTTTATATATTTTTTCTCTTTTGTTAAGGAGGGGGAAAGAATTCGGGCAAGGATGGCTAGTAATGAGTGATTTTAATGGGGTTTTAACCCATACGAGTTTAAACTTCAGATTTGTTGTTAATTTGTTTATTAAAGAAAAACGCATTTCTATGCACAGAAGTAACTGTATAGTATATTAAATTTTTTGACCTGTCAAAATTTCTTTACCCTGTAGATGCCCTAAAACATACAACCCTTTCAATCCACCATTTTATCAAGAAAATCTTTTCATGCAAAGAATATGAGTAACTTGTAAGAGTGAAAACTGGCACAAGTGCCGTAAAAAAAAACAACCATAAAATGCCATCTAGTGTTTGGCGACACTTTAAACTTTTCCTGAGATCAGACACTTATTACTACGCTATTTTTACCAATTACACTAATTATTCTTATTGTTACACTGGAAAAAATGTCAAATGACGCCGAGCAATAGATGGTGCTGACAGTTTTTTACGAAAATAGCGCCAGTTCCCATTCTTAAAACTTACCCATACTCTTAGTCTACATGCATTATTTTGCTGCAAATCGTTGTTCGTTTAAATTAGTGCAAGACAGTGTTATTGTAAGATTAAAACTTTTTTAATTTTCAGGCTACAGGAGCTAGCCTATAAGAAAACCCTACACTTATTTTTCTTTGGAAGCAGACAAGCCTAAAAGACTGATTTTTATTTTACCAACACGAATCAATACAGCCAGATTTGTTTCTTTAACTCCCTACCCCTTAATGGGCGCGGGTTTGATCCCAGGCGTGGCCAGTTATTTCGTTTGGGACGCGGGTCAGTGGTGAGACTCTGCAAGCTTAGCCAGAGTTGACCCAGCTCTAAATGGGTACCTGGAGGAATCTGGGGAAGGTAAGCGGGGTGGGTGTGCGAAAGCACAGGGTGGCTGGCCCCCAGCCCCCATTGCACTTCCTGGCTGAAGGGCCACGGAACGGATATCAGCACTGCCGGTTCGGACCTTAAGGGTCTAGTGCCGTTATACTTACTTACTTGCTTTATTTTTCTTTGGAAGCAAACAAGCCTAAAAGACTGATTTTTATTTTACCAACACGAATCAATACAGCCAGATTTGTTTCTTTAACTCCCTACCCCTTAATGGGCACGGGTTCGATCCCTGGCGTGGCCAGTTATTTGGTTTGGGACGCGGGTCAGTGGTGTGACTGTAAGCTTAGCCAGTCGACCCAGCTCTAAATGGATACCTCGAGAAATCTGAGGAAGGTAAGCAGGAAGATTGTGCGAAAGCATAGGATGGCTGGCCCCCAGCCCCCCATTGCACTTCCTGGCTGAAGGGCCACGAAACGAAGGTCAGCACCGCCGGTTTGGACCTTAAGCGTCTAGTGCCGTCATACTTACTTTACTTTTTTACCCCTTAATGAAGAATTTCTTGATCCTATCCATCTATCTATATTCCCTGAAATATCTAAACAGATCAGCAAAAAAAAAATGTAAAAACTTGGGGGGGGGGGGGATGAATTGATACAATCTTATTTCCAAAATTTATTGTTTACATCAAGTTTCCTCTGGTCCAATCTTCTTAAATTGGAAGTTCTTAATCAGTAATAGAAAAATATTTTTGTCAAGAATCATTGCAACCTAATTTTTTCAGAATGTTTCATTATTTTTAAAATCTTTTGTTAATTATTTTCTTCTTACCCACCCCTGTACCATTTTGTGCCTTCCAGAGACGAAACAAATTTTAGCCACAGATAAACTGTTATTGGTGAGACACTATAGAAAAGACAAAAAATAGTGGATCTACTTTTTCAGGTCACGAATAAGGGGTGGGAGGATGTCGTCAAGAAAGATTTAAGGAAAATGGGAACTTCCTTGGAGGGTGTAAAGAGGGAGGCTTTGAATATATTAGGATGGAGGAGGAGCGTGCGTAGCTGTAATGCCCACTGGCGGCATGGTGTTGCAGTGAGTTGTTAGTGGTAGCAGCAGTCAGTTTTCTAAACTTTTCTTCTTCACAAAGATGAAAAGCGGATTGGGGGGCCTCTTGGAGCTCAGATTGACCAAACATATGTTGTTTACATTAGACTCCTCTTGCTCCGTAGATTTTTTAAGTTTCAAAATTATCAGCAACAGCACGTTTTTCTGTCTTTTTCCAGGCTCGCTAACACCCGCTCCCCGTCCAAAAAATGTGGTCCCCTTAGCCCGACAAGGATCCTTGAATTTTCTCGCCCTTTAGCAAAAACAGCATTTAACGGGCCCAATTTTTGGCAAACTAATTTGTTCCTTCTTTTTGTTATTAAGAATTTTTAATTTTAAAAGAATTTTAAGAAATAATATTTTATTTTATTAATATTTTAAAATAATATTAAGAATTTTAAAAGAATTCTTTTTGTTATTAAGAATATTTTGTTATTATAAGTTGTAATTTGTTAATTTGTTTTTTTTTGTTTATTAAGGTTCCCTAGCCAAAGACATTTCAGATCAAATTTAAAGTGAAGCGAATACATAATTTTTGGCCCATTTTTCACCAGTACACAAAAAAAAACTATTGGCGTTTTTAGGGCCCAATTTTCAGATTAACTATTTTTTTGTCGCGAACTGGGCCGCCCTTGACCTAAGGACTCGTATATAACTGTCAAATCAATTAAAGAAAAAAAAAATCATTTTCTGGCCGCTGTTTTTGGAGGTCTTTCTCCCAACCTTTTTTTTTTTAGATACATGAGGATTCCCTTTACTAAATACTTGTAAGCGCAAGCTTCAACTCGTTCAGAAAAAAGAACTGATTTTTTCCAGAAGGCAATATTATTGTTGTTTTTTCCTTGTGCATTGAGGTTCTCCTGACCAAAAGGCAATCAGACAACAAAATTTGTACTTCACCAAAACAACAAGCACCTGAAACTTTTTTTTCTTGTGTAAGTATCTTACACAAGATTACCTGTAATTATCTTGTGTAATAAAAAATTGCCAAGAGAATCAGAAACCCATTTCATTTTCACAACCCTTTTTCATGGAGTTGTCAGTGTTTTGACTTATAAAAATCATAATGTTGAAACTATATATTTACTGGTAGATCTTAATTGATATTTTTATATTATTTTTATTGGCTGGTTATTGATGCTATGGCAAATGAAAATTACACTGCTCGAAAGACAAATAGGTTTCACAAAAGCACAAATGACGCTCTGATAGTAGGAGGAGGTTAGTGGGAGGTTCAGGGGATGGTAGTTAATTATGGGGAGATTGAAGCGTTCGCACTTTTGTAGAATAAGACGAAGAGTGAATATCTGGTCAGTGCACCCATTCCCTTTTGGAAATCCGCAGTGATTTTCACGTGTCCGCTCATACCTTGCTCCCTCAAACCTTGTGAGCAAAATCATCGTGAATACTTTGGTAGCCATATCCATGGCTGATATTTGTGGTAGCTTATGTTCATTTTAAGTTTAACTAATTGTTCATTTTAATTTCTGTTCGTTTTAAGATTACCTCTGCTTATCTTAGGTGTTGATGTTATTCTTCATTTTTTGCTGATTTTTGTTAGAAAACACTTTTTAAATTAAATTTTAAAAAGATGATGCGAACAATCGCGAGTTTTTTTTCATTTTCCAGCTAAATCTTCCCAGTAAAATTAACATCACAATACGCGGCAAGTAAAAATTATAAGAAAAATCAGAAAAAATAACAAATAGGTCCCAAAACAAGCAAGGTCAAGGTACCTGACAAAATAGAATGAATATTTTAGACCCAAATTTATAACTTCGACGATATGATTCTTGGTGTCTTTTAAAGGGGGCTGGTTCCTTGCCCAAAAATTTTTTTCAATAAAAGCCGCCTGTTTTTGACATTTTGAAGCACTGCAACGTCAAAATTTCTAGCTCCCATTCCCTGAAATCCCAGAGGTTATATGAATTTCAGCCCCTCGGAAAATAGCTGGCAAAACATGGTTGCCAAGTGGGAATGTCTGGCTTTGTAATTTATGCTGCATTAACGATGGAAATAAGATTTTAAGCCATTCATTTGTTTCATGTGCCTTTTTTTTAGCTTCCAACAGCTCTTTGGTCAAAAATAGTAAAAGGGTACCAACATTTCATACCTGGTCAAAATTGAATTAGTTTCGGATCAAACAGATTGAATAGATTACTTAATTTCGGTTTACTAGAAGTTTCAAAATAATTATTGTTAGGAAATGTTCTTCTTATATAGAATTTGAAGAAACAGACTTCAGCTAATTTTAAATAACACACTAGCAATGAGTAGTAAGTGCTCCATTTTTAGTTCTAACCATTCAGAGAAGAGGTAAGCCAGTGAAAAGCAGGGTTCCCACCTGTAGCACGAAAGTGGTATTTTAGCACTATTTCATTATGTGTAGCACTGTGACACGTGCTCAAGGTTGCCACCTATAGTACAAAAGTATTATTTTAGCACTATTTCAGCCAATTTTTTGACTCTAGCATCGAAAATCGCTGTGTAGTACGCAAATTTGGGCAGTTGTAGCACTTTAAGAACTGGCCGTGGTGGCAACACTGATGAAAAGGCCCTTTTGATAGCCACTGTGTATTTAAAGTAAATAATGGGTCTTTCGCGCTGGAAGAGGAAGGTGGATTAAAAAACACCGAGGTAATAACTAAAGGGATTACAGTTTAAAAATTAAATTAAATACTAATTAAAATTATATAATTAAATGGTTTCTCAGGATTGCGAGTTCCGCTAAGATTTGACAGCACAGTTAGTGCAAGTGGAGCCAACCATTAGAAACGATACCACCAATGAATGACAAGATGCCTAAATATCCCCTTTGGTATATTCGCAGAGGGTAATGATTTTGAGACCTTTCCACCAAATCCCAAATTTCTTAAGGTTTTCACTATAACTTCTTACATTTGTACTATTATTAAAATATTGTTTATATTTTATTTAAAATTGAAGAGACCTGACCCCCAAGAAGGTAACCCGGGAAGGGTAAGGATGGGTAAGTCCCCCTGGAGAAGTCACAAAACTGAGTAAGAACTAAATAGTGTCAGTACTTGTTAATT
The DNA here is from genome assembly GCF_049724085.1 of Artemia sp. Qi Xiang Cuo. Classification (NCBI taxonomy): domain Eukaryota; kingdom Metazoa; phylum Arthropoda; class Branchiopoda; order Anostraca; family Artemiidae; genus Artemia; species Artemia sp. Qi Xiang Cuo. Next base: position 59,560,426 of record NC_142808.1, read on the forward strand.
CTCCCTCCCCCTCCCCCTAAATAGCAATTTTTCATAAGATAGGTAGCCATTACAAATTAAATTAAAAGTAAATAGAGATTTTTTGCGTTGGAAGGGGGGGCGGATTATTTAACAGTGGGTATAAAGGGCTAAGAGTATAGGCTGCTCAGAATTGGTTCCATTCAGATTTGAGACTGCAGTGAGTAGAGATAGAGGTAGAAAGGTTTTCAGGCCGAACACCTGAAAATTTCCTTTGGGCATACTCCCAGGGGGAAGGCGCCTTGGAATCTTACCAGTAAATCCCACATTTATCTATGGTTTTCCCCGCCAATATTCTATACTTATGATATTATTCACCTATTGCTTATATTTTCTTCCAACTGAAAGAGAGCCGAACCCCAAACATGTGACGTGGGAAGGGTACGGGTGGGTAAGTCCTCCTGGAGAAATCTTAAAAGCGAGCATAGCCTAGTCCTGACCGTAGCTGTTAATCACCCTTTTCAATTAGCCATATTTTCCAAATATATACCTTGAGGATAATAGGCATTCTTTAAGTTAGGATTCCAAGATGGGTTGACTTCAGCTCTTGAATTATGAACTACAGCTGCACTTTGTGAAGACTGGTAAGTCCAATCTGGAGCAACCTGATTCTGAGGTCCTTGCTGACTATTTGGCCACACGCCATGTTGCCACTGGTTCTGCTGTTGTGATGCTATAAATGGCAATAATGTTAAAAGTTCTCACAAGACAATAAAAATAAAAAATTAATCATACCTATAGTCAACAATTTTTTTGGTCATATATTAACAAGTACCAGGGGACGGAGCTTTGCTTGGTGAAAATAGCTTTCTAATTTCTTTCGCAAAACGGCTATAATTTATTTTACTCGCTGCAGAAACAAAAATTATTAGGGTATTAAACGGGGTATTTAAGACGTCATTCATATGAAAAAATCCAAATTAATTAAGGTAAGAAGCGAATTTCCAAAATCGTAATGCACATAGATTTTTTTCCACGCCAGAAAATAAACCATTATCTTGTAACAAAAAATCTTATTAAACAAAAAATAATCCTCAAGCAAAGCTCGGCCCAATGTTATGCAAATTATTATTACAAATTTTCTACCGTGAAGCGTAGCATTTAAAAAGAAGCAATTATAAATCCGAGACTCACGTCATAGCTACCAAACCAGAATGTATTTCTCTAAGAGCTCAGAAACAACAGACAAATTACGTTTTGAAACTCTTCCTATTTATGCTAAAGACTTTCAACCTCTAGAAGTCTCTAATTTCAGTCAGTAGACGATTGATGAAAATATAAAGGGGACAAATTTTATATTTAAGAAATGCTTTACTTTAAGTACCAATTTACCTTGTCATCAACTAACGCTGGAGGAATACCTTTCGAAGGCAAGATATGTGAGAGACGTTTTACTTTCGGTTCTGGGTTATATTCACATCAAAAGAAGTCATACTGAAGGGACAACCTTGTGTGTCAGTGATTAAAATATTTATTAAAATGTTCATGTCAAAATTATCAATGAATTCATACGAGAGAAAAGTTCCTGAGTAATTTTGTGTTGTCACGAAAATTTTTGTCAGCAATATATACGAAAATCTTCTTCAAAATGTCAGCAAAGCCTAAGCAAATTTTCAGTGACTTAGAGTCCATATTAAATATAAGAGCAGCAGAATTTACATCCTATAATCATTCAAAACTATTGACCGGAAATTACTGTAAAAAATAAATCAAAACGAACAGAAATTAAAAAACAGAAGTTTGACTACTGCCCACTTCCTCCTCCCCTAATCGTAAGTCCATAACCTGATTTGCGGTTTATTAAAAAGTATGCATCTCTTGAACAGTGTGCTTTTGTTTTTCGAAGCATCGATTTAAAAGCACGATAATAATCAAGATGACTCGGACGAACTAACGAAAATAAACTGAACGTTTAATATAGAGTCATACTACTTCCTGAAAGCTAAGCAATTCAAGATTTTATCTCACCGTAATTCTATTTTTATTTTTCCGCATGGGAATGGCCATGCCATTCCCAGAGACATAGTTATTAGACCTTTCGACTATTTTGAACAAAATGATTATTTAAAAAATTTGATCAGATTTAGGAAATCCAAACAGGGCAAGGTTGGCCCTTTGCCCTCCAAGCCCTGTCCAACATGCCCTGAACTTTATAGGGCTGATGCACCCTTTTTACAATCAGCCTGACAATGACAATCACATGCACACTCAGCCTGATGACCTGACAATCAACATGCACATAGTGTGCTCTAATTTGTTCAACATCCCCCTCAACATTCCCTAAAAGTAGTCAGAAGTAGATGAAGTCACAGTTGCAGTTACAATCAGAAGTAGCCACAGTCACCACCACAACCAGTTGCATTTGCAGCCGCTGTAGCAGAAGAAGTAGTGTCCCTGAAAACTTCCAATTAATACCCTTAGCCGTTCCTAAGATATTTCAGATTACTTCTATTGCTAAACTGGATACACACGGTGTCTTTAGATTTAGTTCAGTAGCCCCTTGACATTTCCGGAAGTTTCACCTTAACACCGTTAGCTTTTCCGGACACACCCATGATCAAGCATTCCCGTTTTCGCAATGATAAATCCTACATATAGGCAATAGACAAATTGTAGAATTTACAACCCTAAGCCCGGATGTTGTAGGGGTCTCGCGCTTATAAGACCTTTTGACTATTTTGAACAAATTTCAATTTCAAAAATTTCGATGAGTTTGGGGAGAAGACATCTAAAAAAATGAGTGGGAGGGGCTTTCTGCCCTCCGATCACTTTCAAGCATCCCCCTGAAATGCCCTCAAAGTTCCTAAGATATTGCAGATGCACCTTTTTGATAACTTGGACACACATAGCGTCTGTTAATTTAGCTCAACATTCTCCAAAATATCACCTCAATACCCTAAGCCTTTTCAGAGGCACATGATCAAACATTCCTTCCTTTCCTAATAATAAATCCTGCACAGAAAAAAATAAAAATTGCATAATTTGCATTCCTTGTCCCAAGCGGCTGTAATTGGCGGCATAATTTTTAAACCTTTGGACTGATTTTGAATAAAATGGCTTTTCAAATTTCTGTCTCTTAACTAAATACCCTAGGTTGTTCCTTAGATATTGCTATTGCACCCTTTCGACAACCATACTCCATACCATTTGTTTGGATTTTATTTGATATCCCTCTTTGTTTGCCTTTTTGGGGACTCAGGACCAAATGTCCCTTTTTCCTAATAAACAATGGACAACTATTTTAACTCACAACACTTGTCCCGGGGGCTGTGGGGTGTAATTTTATCCCCGGAGGCAAAGTCATTTTAATTTGCTGAAAAGGGTAAGGGGGGGGGGCTAGTAGACCTCAAATCTTAAACCTCCCCTCAACATAACTTCTATGTTTCAGCTTAATACCTTCAGCCATTCCTAACATATTGTTGATATTCCCTTTTGACAAACAACAGGCAAATGATGTGTTTTGATTGTGTTCGGTATCCCTCTCAGCATTCCCTTAAAGTTTCAGCTTAATACCCTAAGTCCTTTTAGAGACCCAAGATCAAACATGTCATCTTTTCCGAATAAAAAAAAACGTTATAAGTAAACAATGGGCAGGTGATACGACTTCCAGCCCTTGCTTTGGTGGGCTGTGGGGGGTTTTGTCAGCCCTGGAAGCATATCATTGTATCAGATTAAAGACACTTCTTGACTTCTAAGATTCTTGCGTTGGCCATGCAGTGTATTGCTACAGCTGGGTTCGATCTCTGGGTCCCCATTTCTAAGCTGAGGGGCCATTCATTTCCTCTGAGTTATTGCAAAAGAGCAAGTGGCAATTGAATGTTACTTTGAAACAAATATTGTCAATATGAAGAAAAAGCCGTTTTTATACCAGATTTCACAATAGTTGGAATTCTGCCCCTAGTTACTGGTTTGTGGAGGTCAAATGAAAAAAAAACTGTTTTTTTCAACTAAAAGTAAGGTGCAATATTAAAAATTAAGCAAACAGAAGTTATCTGCAAATCAGAGGCAACGCTGTAGCGTTGCCTATAGTAAAGGCCATACGGCTGCAATGTTTTATTATTTTTTTTCCCCCAGAGGGACTTCATATGGAAGGGGTCGTCGTAGAAGCTTCAAAGGGGGCTCATTCGATTGGAAATCGAGAGTTCTAGTGCCCTTTTTAATAGTGGAAAAGGATTGGTGGGCAACTAGCCCCCCCCCCCCCACGTCCATCATTCACCCAAACACATCCAATCAAAATTTTGAGATAGCCATTCTGTTCGGCGCAGTTGATTTTCAAATAGAAAATATGTTTTTAAGGAGGAAATTCCCCCACAATTCTCAAGGCAAGGGTTTTAAGTTATACACTGGGGGTATCTAAGGTTTTTATAGAAGGCGGTGTTGTAGAAACTTCAAAAAAGGTTAATTCGATTGTAAATTCAAAGGGCTAGTCCTTTTTCAATAGTCAACAATGATTTGATAACAACTAACCCCCCTCTCACGCCCACCTTTACCCCAAACACTTCCAATCAAAATTTTGAGACAGCCATTTTATTAAACGTAGTTTGAATCGAATAAAATAACTACAAACAAGAGTTTGGGTATCGCCTCACTGCAAAAGCCTAAAACCCCGAACGAACAGAAATTAGAATTAACTATCTTACAAACATAAAGATAACCGGTGCAAACATAAATAAATGAATAAATCTTATATAGCTTCAATATTTTTTAAAATTTTCCCCCTAGAGCTGCTTTATATGCAAGGGTTAAAAATATCATTTTGTTAAAAATAGTTGAAAGGTTAAGTAACAAATCTCTGGCGTCGACAAAACCCCCCAGGGCCCGGGGACAGGAAGGGATTTTCGTATAAACTTGATTGTTTATTTAATTTCTGTTCATTTTAAGTTTCATTTATACTTTAATTGCACACTATTTTTTTTCGCTTTTAGCATGATTTTCATAGCCAATAGAAGTATAACTCACTTTAAGATTTAATGATTCATTTATAGTATTACTTGTTGTATGTTTTTTGATGTGATTGTTTATTTAATTTATTTTTGTTTTGGGTTTTATTTATTCTTTAATAGTAATCTCTGGTCGTTTTGAGTTTGAATTTTAGCAGGTATTTGTATCTCATGAGCTTAAGTTTAAAATGGCCTTTACTTTTCTTTGAAAAACTTATTTTTCGGAAAGTTTTTTTAATTAATTACACAACAAAACCAAAATCCGCATATAAGGGCGGTTATCTGCACCTCAGCCCTCTATGCTAAAGTTTGACTTTCGTCAAAATTCTTTAAGAAAGAATGCTCAAACACAAGGGCCGTAGAATTCGAATAAGAAGAATTTTTGAAAAACTTTAAGACTTTAGCGTAAAGAGCAAGAGATTAGGAAGGGGCAGCCCCATCGCATGCGAAACAACTTCTGTTTGTTTTGTTTTAATGTTGCTTCATAATGTCATTTGAATTTTTAAAAAAAATATCTTTTTAAGGTTGACAATTTCTGGATTTCAACAAACTAACATCACAGCAGTTTTTTGTGTTTGGGACAATGGTGGGTCCACAAAACATCAACAATGTTCAATTTACTTTTTCAAAAAAAAACGAAAAAGCAGACAGATTTTAAGGGTGGGAGGGCAAAACCATTCTTTTTCCTAGTTCAGCAGCGGCAATTCTGTTGAAAACATTATCCTGTGAAGTTAAGGTTATAAAAATTGAAAAATAAAGGTTCAGAGAAAAAAACAGAAAAAGGTTAGGCAGGGCAAGACAGGAGGAAGTAAGAGAAGGAAAGTGACCTAGACAAAAATGAGATGAATATAAAAAAAAAATATTAATTGACATGTATAGAAGGTCCAAAGTTCAGACCTTTTGGGCCAATGGAACATTTTGGGGAAAGGGGTCTTTCCCTAGAGAAACACATTTTTCCCTAGGAAAACACAACAAACGTATGTCATTAGTATAATAGATTATTAGTCAGACAATTACAGTTTCTTGCAGTTATGGAAGTGTGAGTTGTATTTATTATTTGTTTTTTGTATTCTTGCTTTGTTGGTTGTTTTTTTTTGTGTTTGGTTGTCATTTTCTTTAGATGAGTTAATTTAAAAAACTGTTTCTTTTCCTTGAATTGTTTTGGCTGAAAGAGGCTCCCAGACATGGAGTCAAAATATTCGGACCTTTTTTTTACTACTTATAGTTTTGTTATTGTTTTTTATTTATCTTTTGTTTTTATCTTTATTTCAATCAAACCAGTTTTTTCTCTCTCAATTTTTGTAAATGGAAAAGCAGTATGGTCTAAGAAATTATTTACGTATACCCCATTTTGATAGCTGGAGTTAATTGTCTCCATCAAAAAGAGAGAAACCTTATCATCCCTACTCTCGAGTCTAAGGACAGAGCGTTGGGCAGGTTGTGATGGACTGCTCTCAAATGTGAACTGAGTCGGCTTAAGGAAACAACTGAGGCGAAATGAAAAAGAAGAGAAAAGTTGAACTAGTATAATGCCAGTATCTTGCATTTTATTTAAGGAGATAGCAATTACCTTGTTGTTGATGATGATTTCCTGGGCAATGGTACTGGGCATTTTGCCAATCCCTCCTATCATATCCCGATGGATGCCATGTTGGCTCCATCAGATACTTTTCTTCTTGTTCTTCTTACATTCTTCAAACTTCATTGTTTGATCTTTCCATTTTAATCCACACATACCCAAAATTACAAAAGACTACTCCTGGAAAAAAAATATTATAGATTTTTCCTAATCAGCATATAATAAGTTGGGCACTTATTATTTTGATGTACCATTACTTTGTACAAAGTACCTTGGTTAACATCACTTTCCCATTAAAAGTTGAATTTGTAGTATATTTTAGGAGAAACAAACAAGATACAATGAAAGCAGGCAAGTGTGTGACATCATAAAAAAATGAATGATATTGGAACTGTATGAAAAAAAAACCGTTGGAGCTAAAAGGAGTCCAATTTGGATTCTTGGTATATTCTCGTAGTTCATTTGGATTTTAGCATTCGTCAATAAGATATTTCCCTGGATTTCCGTTGGAGCTGATGTCTTCAGATTGACTTTGTTGTTTAATTGAGTTGGTAAAATCATGCACTACTCCCCTGCCTACTTGTGATTTTTGAGATTTTTTAGGTTGGTAACTAGATCATGGATTTTTTTTTTGTGTATGTGTGTGTAGCTTGAAGATGTGAACGCATTATGTTAAAAATGTTTTTGTTATATATTTGTTTCATTTTCGTTTCTTCCCTGTTTTTTTTCAGGCCATAGAACCTATGAGGGAGACTTTTATGTGTTTGTTGTAAATTTATTGATGTATAAATAAACTCAAGACTCTGAACTTTCATCAAACTTACCATGCAGCATGTACATGTACCATGCAGTACATGCAGTACAAACTTACCATGCATGTACCATGTACCATGCATCATGTACATGACTACATGTGCAAACACTGACAATGTTGTACTATTAGCAGGGCAATCTTTACCAGCCAAAAAAGCAGCCACAATGAGCCAATTCCACAACTGCCCCGTTCCATTTTATTTTCTGTCTCACACCTAAACTTAAAATTGTGCATCCTACGAAAATCCTAAAAGCTGTGCAGGAAATAAAGTTTAGAGCAGATGCATCATAAGACCGCCAAGAAGGAAGGTCCTATCTAGGAGTGCCAAACCAGCAAATCCATCATAAAAATTTTCTATCAAAAACTTAATTTGGCCTGGGTGGACTCAAACCAGTTAACTGTTAAATATACCTTTCTACAGCCCTGTACACAGTGTAAATGAAGTCCATAAGTATTTCGTCAGTCGGGTATCAAAAGATTGTATCTCCAAAATTGTAAATTTTCAGAAAAGCAAACAAAAACCCTCACAACTTTTTTATTTTCCCACTGATAACTGTAAAACAAAAAAAAATTGATATGCATTGATTTTACATATCAATCCGTTTTCGTTTTATGGTTATCGGAGGGGAAATGGAAAAGCTGTGAGGTTTTTTATTTGGTCTTCTAAATATTTACAATTATAGAGATCCGACCTTTTGATACCCGACTGACGATTTATGCCACTGATAAGTGTCAGAAACGCCGTTTACGTTATTTTGCACCCCAAAAACTAAAAGCAAAATAAGCAATATCACTGATTCACTCAGCCATGCCACAGATTCTACTTTAGCAGCAATAGTAAAACACATACTACTTACTGACAATCTCTTCCATGTACTTCCTAATTGTGTGTTCTACTAACCAATGAACTACATAAACTTAAAAGTCTGATTTACAGCAAAGGTTAGGACTGAATCTAAAGTATGCACCAAGAATACTAAGAGTGGACTAGAACGTTCCCATGTTTCAATACCTAGATATTGAATTATTTCTAACCATTCTTCTACTAAAGTATACAAGAGTGAAGTTTAAGAGTATATAACATACAATTACCTAATTACCATTTCACTGTAATTACCATTACAATTAGCATCTAGTTACCATTTCTCAAAATAGTTTGGTTTTAGTTTTCAGACCAATACCAAGATTAACATCCAATCATGAATGGATGTTTATATCAAGACTCTTCTCATAGATACCAAGCTATAGAACTTTAAAGATGATTGTCTTATTACAGGAAATTTCAATTTCCCCGGACTTTTATTGAAAGAGATGTTCATTAAGAATACTGTTACCAGGGGTTCTACCAAAATGAAACCCAGCATACACTGCATGCAAGGTCTCTCCAGAGTCAAGCAATGTTCTCAAAATAGTCACCTGCAGACACAGAGCCAGAAATAGAGACACAAAAAGATACTTAATGATTCCTGAAACACAAGCCCATTAAACTGGAAAAAAGAAAGCTTTTTCAAAGCAATTAAAAGCTTCCTGCCACAAAAGAGGGGTTGATAATGGGGCAGCAACCATAATATTCGGAATAATTTCTGTTCGTATTAAGCTTTGATGTTGTTACTTACTTCTAGTTGAAAAAAAAACTTCTTTTTTTTAAGCTTAATTAGGGTAGAAGATGGGCCATCAGGGCTAAACTAAGTCAGCACTGCATTCAGTAGAGCTTATTGCAAACAATTTTTGTAGGTAGTGGAGAAGGCCTGTGATTTGTTGAAAGCGATGTCATGTGGTCACTTTCAAAGAATCAGACGCATTTTCCACAGACCAACCTACAAAAATTAATTACAATAGCTTCTACTGAACCAAGGGGAAAAGAAATGGAAATTGACATCTAATGTCCCAGAAATAATATGGGACATCTAATATAATGGGGCATCCAATAGTCCTTGAAACTTAGAAAAAGAACACAAAAGTTTGGTTCCTGTACCAAAGATTCGAACATATATGACAGCTAGCATTAGACAGCTGATAAACATTTAAGAAACAACACTAGAAAAAAGGGGACAAACCAGGTCACTATGAAAGGTATATTAGAGCTCAAAATAAATTAAGAGACCTGGCTGAACAACTTCATTATAATTTCAACTTGTGACTTGTTGATGAAAGTAAGTTGAATCCTGATCAATTTTGAAACTATATTTCTAACAAAGACCCCAGCTGGAGACCCACAAAACATTAGTAATGCGGGTCAATGGAAACACTACATCAGACCTGTCTTCTAGAAGGAGGGCAATCAAAATAAAAACATCTATAGACCTATCAGCAGTTGTAAAAGTGTTTGATGGAATAGTCAATACTGAGTTTCTCCAAATTCTTTCACAAAATGGCATCATCTTGGATAAGCAACATGGCTCCCTTCCAATAAATCTTGTTGAAACTAATCTCTTAGACACCTATAAAAGTTATAATTTATTTATAATCCTCTAATACAACAATTTAAACAGTGGAGTACAAACAAAAAAAAAAAATTTATGACAAAGCATGAATTCAAAATTGTGGAAAGGTGGCAACTGAAGCTGAAACTACTCAACAAAAGCATCCCTGTCAATGGATGCATTCCAAGCTTATTCAAGTAGAAATCAATTAAAAAATTTGTAGACTGGTATTCAGACTTTCTGGCTGGTATAACAGATATAGTCTAACCTTCCCCTACAGATGGCAAACATGCTTATTCCAAACTGTCTAAGTTTGTGAGTGGTGTTCCCCAGGGAGCTGTCCATGGAACATCACTGTTTTGTATCTATACAAACAATATAATATTTGTAGTTGGAAACAATCTAACTCTCTGTGCTGATTACTTAAAGCTATTCAGTGTTGTTAACAAAATATTGCTACAGTCTAACCTGGGTCACAAACAGACATGGGCTGACAGTTAGCTCCTCTCTTAAAAACAGTTTCAACTGCATGACTATTCAATTTAGCCACAGTATCCCACAGTAGGTTGGACAACCCAATTTCAGCTTGATCATCTCTCCCACCAATTTCAGCTTGCACTAGCAGCAAAGATCTGGGAGTTATTGTAGGAACACATTTAAGTTCTCAACAAACATTCTATACCAGCAGTGTCCAAAGCTAATAAAAAACCTCAGGCTGTTCAGAAGAACTTACTAATTACCAGTTGATCATGTGGAGTCGTGTTGGAACTAAGCAAGGCAAATGCTGGACTTTGGAGCCTGCCCATGTCCATTGGAGCCTGTCCATGTCTTTTGGAGCCTGTCCCTTCTGCAAAAGTTATGCACATCTGATTGCTTAGTCTGAAATCATAAAGCATGAGCTTGTATGCCCTTCAGCTACCATCTCTGGCTTTTCAACAAAAGTGTAGTGACATATAATTAACATACAAAAACATGTGAGATAGCAAGTTTTCAAAAGGATATTTCACAGAGAATTGAAAGCAAAACCTTTACAATACAAACAGGACCACCAAATTTCTGTGTCATATTTAGCAGCAGTTATAACAATATAAAATCAGAAATTAATCAAGAAGATAACACTGATTGTTATATCCAACCAACTTGGACACTAGAACCAACATTGATGGTGCAAATCAATGTCAACTTTAAGCTACGGAAGGTTGGTCCTTGGATCATACCTACCTCAAGTCACTGTCACCAAGTAAACTTAAATTATATCTTTCCAACATTCCCATAGTCAGAAGGCATATCACTGGGCTGCAAACTCAGCAGCAAACAATTTTTGCATTACACAACTGGCTGCCAATCAACAATGGAGCTGAATAGACCTGTTTTGTCCTGAAGTGCAAATTAATGTAATCTATTGAATTAATACTGAAAATAATACAAAAATATAATCTGTAGCTTCATATGCATAAGACCAGAATATTTTGAGGTTACTCTTGGAACTATTAGCAATAGGTTATTTAATTTAAAAATCTATATTAAACAACAATTTAATTATATATTTTTATTTTACAATCAAATCCATATATCTAATTCACAGTTTAATTTTGTATTTTGCAAAGAGTTAATTTCTATATCATTACAAGTGAATTTCATGTACTGTCTTTATCTCCAATCGTTTATCTTCTTTATACTATTGAGAAGATCTGGAAGATAGTTTGGCATATCAGGCCAATTCACTTGGTAAATTTTTAGACATTTTCATTACTGACATAGGGACAAGGTGGACAATGGTCTTTTTTGTGCATTAGTCAAGTATATTAACCACTTTACTCATGATTCCAATTTAAATCTCTTAAATTGACCATAAAGTGAGATCTAATTCCAAGAATTCCAACGAAATCACTGAGACATGGTGGTTTTCACATGTCCCATCAAGTTGATTCACCCAATCTATTTTAAAAAAGAATACTGGATGCAACACAACATGAAATTTTTTTATTTATTAATCAGAAATGGAATAAGCCATAGGCTTGTCTCATACAGCACAAATTACATACCATAAGCAACACTTACAAACAACGAAAACAAAAACTATTAACTTCCTAATAAAACAAAAAAACGAAGATACCCTACAACAAATATACACTTCACGGTCCTAGGTACTGCCTTTCATAAAAAGAGGTCTCAACTAATGCTGTTTTGAGAGTCGCAACATCATTCACCAGAACTACTTGGTTGGGCTACTGTAGGCTAAATGTAGGCTAACCATCATGTAGGCTAACATCAGGGAGACTAACCATCAGGTAGGAGGGGCGTTACATTGCTATGGTAACAACTACTATAATAAAAACCAGCATAAAACAAGGTATGTAATGGTATTATCACTATTCTTGTCAAGCAGGGATAGGAATTAGATGTCCCTTTAGAGTCCATTTGAGGGTCTAAATTGGATTTGCAAATGAAACAACCATTATATTTAGAATGAACATAAAAAAGGCATCAAGTATTATGTTCATCTTGTCCCTATGTATAGAAACCCCTTGTCCTATCTTTTTGCCTGATGTAGTTTCATTGTTGCTGTTATTCTAAAGATCATCTTACCAGTTCTTGCAGACCATGTAATCACAAACTAGTTTCTAATCAGGGAGGGGGGGGGATATATTTTTTAACTATTTGCATTATAATTTGGCAAAGAATGTCATTCATGTTCCCTAAGTCAATGTTGCTATCATTTTTCAAATTCCCCTTGCAGTGTATACAAGTCAGATTATGAAAGATTAGTAGTCTACATAACCTGCTTTACTGTTCTTTCAAACGATTGCCAATGGTTATACTATTTATTATGCACATTACAAATAAAAGGCTGTTATAAGGGTCACTGCTTATCAGTAGATCCAGTAAATAAGGATGAATTAGTAAAGAAGGTTAATCCATAGTCAAAATCTGTAGTGCTTGTTAATGAATTGGGTCAGGAGTTTCTAGTGACTGGTCATCCCAACACCCTCAAACCAACTACCACTTGGGCATATCTAAATCCATAATAAAATGCCATTGACAAATCTTGGTGCTAAAATTTTGAAAATGAATTACTGGCAGCTAAGGATGCATCTTTCTTTGTATACATCGTCCACAGACCCGTCCCTTTCACGGACACATTTTGATTGAGCCTGGGAAACATATAAACAGCACAATTAGCCTTACCTCCATGCCTCTACCTAAAAATATCTCCAGAGGCTAAGAGTCCTCTACTATCCCTACAAGACTCTACACCATAGGCTAATAAAATATTTTACCTTCAAGATGTAATCTTACAGCTTCAATCTACAACTAATGCAAACATTCCAAGATCTGACTGTCAAAGAAGCCACACTAGAGCTCACACATTCAGAATATAATCAGCAAACCCCAGAAAAAGATTTATATAGCTCTTTTGAGTTCCTACACTATTAATTTCTATTAGACATCCTTTAAGTACTCTTGACTGACATTCATGAAAGACTTGCCATATGATCCCATTGCTAATCCCATTAAATCTAAAATATGTTGAACAAAGTAGGATAATCCCCAAAATCCTTAACTCAAACAAAGATTTATGATGATTTATAATGAGAAAGCATAATTCCAATGGAAAGTATGATAGTGATGTGGCAAACCATACCCTACATTTTACAGAAACACAAAAACCACATGACAAACCAGTCATGAAGAACGAGACTTGGGAGAACTTGTTGGCAAGCAACTGAGCTTCCATGGGCATTGGCAACAAGCATTATCAAAAGCTAACTCAAATCTAGGCCTGATGAAATGCACTATCACCAACTGCTCCCATACAGTCTTCCTGAGACTTGACAAGGCTATTGTTAGGCTGTTCTTGGGTTTCGGAACATGTCTGACATCCCCCTCCAACAAGCATGACACCAGAATAACTGAAGGAGGTCAAAGACGTGTCCCTAAATGCATCATGGGTCTACAAAATATGTGGTATGATAAGAGACTGGAGCACCTAAAACTACCAATGGTGGTCTTCAAACATTGCAGATGCGATATGATGCTGACATACAAATATAATAGTCAACCAAACAACACCCTCCCGCGAAACATGCAGGTCAATACAACACTAGAGGACACTTGCAGAAGCTAGCAAAGCATAAGACCAGAATGCACCAAAACTTTTTTTTCCAAGCATATTTCCAACAACTAGAACAACCTTCAAGAAGAAACTGTGACTGCACTCACTAGTGCCTCCTTCAAGTCAAGACTTGACAAAGAATGGAACAACAAGCCATGGAAATATAAGTGGGACTGTCCATCACTCTCAGCTGCCAACTAATGCAACATCAATGGGCATGTAACACATGCACATTCCAAATTACCAACATTGACGTGGAGCAGAACAGATCCAGCATGGACTTTCATTTTGATCTGAAGTGCAAATCAAGGTAAAGGTAGGGTAAAAGAGGTCATCTAGTGGTCAATTTTTCCTTTGTCCTATAATTTAGCTAGAAAGAAAGTGAATAGAGCACTTGATGCCTTTTTAATGTTCTTTTAAAACATAATAATTTGCAATTTTTCTAAGCACAATAATTTGCATAATAATCTTTCTAAACTTCCAAGAGAAAATCTATTTTGAGCCCTTAATGTAACTTATGTCTATAGTTTTAGACTATGATATAAAGTTAAAAAATTAATTAAAAGTTCACAATTCAATATTAAATCCATTACTTTAAAATAATATATTCTAAAGGCCTTGATTCATTCAATGAATCTAGTTAGTTCAACTGAATAATTCATCCCACTGAACAATCATAGGCAGTGCAACATTGTTGCATAAGTAAAGAACAATGTTGGCACAATGCATTATTTATTTTTGGTCTTAGACCAGGGCACTTTGTATCAAAGGAGTTATTGTAGAAACTTCGAAAATCACTCATTTGATTGGAAATTGGAGTGGCTTGTGCCCTTTTTAATAGTGGAAAGTGATTGGAAGGCAGCTAACACAGTACTCTTTTTAATAGTTCAAAGTGATTAGAGGGCAACTAATCCCCCTCTCTTGTCCACCTTTTCCCCAAGCACATCCAATCAAATTTTGAGATAGCCATTTTGTTCAACATAGTCGAAAGTTCTGGAAATTATGTCTTTGAGGATGACAACCCCACCCACCCCCCCCCCCCATAGCTCACCTTTTCCCCAAACACATCCAATCAAAATTTTTAGATAGCCATTTTGTTCAATGTAGTTAAAAATTTAGAAACTAGGTCTTTGAGGATGATAACCCCCTCACAGCCCTCAGGACAAGGGTTTTAACTTATGCCCTGGGGGCATATAAGGATTTTACATATAGTGATGCTGTAGGAACTTCAAAAAGGGCTCATGCAATTGCAAATTAGCAAGGCTTGTGCCCTTTTTAATATTTGACAGTGATTGGAGGATAACTAAAACCCCTTGCACACCCACCATTTCCCTAAACACATCCAATTATAATTTTTAGATAGTCATTTTGTTCAATGTAGTTAAAAGGTCTGGAATTAATGTTTTTGAGGATGACAACCCCTTCACAGCCCTCAGGTCAAGGGTTGTAATTTATGCCTTGGGGCATATAAAGTTATTATATAAAGCATGGTAGTAGAAACTTAAAAAAGGGTTCATTCAATTGGAAATTGAAAGGGCTAGTGCCCTTTTTAATACTTAGATGTGATTGAAGTGACTAACCCCCCTCTCACACCCATCATTTCCCCAAACACATCCAATCAAAATTTTAAGATAGCCATTTTTATCAACGTAGATGAAAGTTCTGGAAATTCAGGCTTTGAGGATGACAACCCGCCCCCCCCCCCCGCTCTCAGGGCAAGGGTTGTAAGTTATGCCCTGGTGGCATATAAGGTTTTTAATGAAAGCGTTGTCATAGAAACTTCAAAAGGGCTTATTCAATTGGAAATTGAAAGGGCTAGTGCCTTTTTTAAAAGTTGAAAGAGATGGGAGAGCAACTAATACCCCACTCATGCCCACTATTTCCCCAAAAACATTCAATCACAATTTTGAGATAGCCATTTTGTTTAACGCAGTAAAAAATTCTGGAAATTAGGTCTTCAAGGATGACAACCCCCTCACAGCCCTCAGGGCAAGGGTTGTAATGTATGCCCTTGGGGCATATAAGGTGTTTATAGAAAGTATTGCTGTAGAAACTCAAAAAGGGCTCATTTGATTGGAAATTGAAGGGGCTAGTGCCCTTTTTAACAGTCAAAAGTGATTGGAGTACAACTAGTTCCCCTCCCAGACCCACCCTCCCATTTGCCCATTATGTTTAAAAACTAAATGTTGCCTTAAGATTAAATCAAAATGCACTGTGTTAATGTTAATTCCAAGTAGGGCATCTCAGCAGTATCCCAAGAACAACTGAAGGTATTATGTTCAAACTTTTAGGCTACTTCTGCTCTTAAAATTTAACCAAGTCAAAATAGCGTAAATGTATCCAAGCTATCAAAGAAAGATAACAGATTTTTTTTTTGCGAATGGAATCAACTTTTCTATTTCAGGTCAACTAGAGGAGGTATGAAACTAAATAAAACACTACTATTTGTGTCCAGACTTTTAAAAAGGTGTATGTGGTTAAAAATTACTGAAAATTTTTCTCCAGCATACAAATAGCAGGCCAAACTATAGTCTTAAAAAAACAAAAATATTTAAAGAATTATTTTCTTTTTCCCTGAAAAGACTATGTCAATATAAAACAAACAGAAATTAATTAAAAAAAAAAACTTTTCCACAAAATAACTATTTCAAAGAAAAGTAAATAACTCCATTAAACCAAAAATGAGCAAAAATAAAATAAAATAATCTACCAAGCGTGAAACTAGCACAAATCAGCATTGATAAATAAATGAAACCCAAAACGAACAGAAATTACAATAAATAACCGAGTCAAACTCAAACGAGCAGAAATTAACATGAGTAGAGCTCAAAACCCCTTTGCCTTCCCAAGGCCAGAACATAATTTGCAGTATGGATTGTTGGTAAAAAATTTAATTAAATTTTTGTTAGTGCAACTGTCTGAATTGTGTACTGTCTGTTTCGACTTTTTACCTTAGTTCTGCCCTAGGATGGATAGATGAGTGACTGACTTATCTATCAACAAGTGAAATGACACCCCCCCCCCTTTGCATACAAATCCAATTGACATTGTATGTCATGAGTCAACCCGAACATCTTGATCATCCCTAAATGTCTATGACTATGTAACTTAGTTCTGCCCTAAGATGGATGGATGGATGATAGACTATCTAGTATCTATCAACAAGTGAAAATGACATCATTTTTATACATTCCTGAAAAAGGCTTATGCCAGCTGTGACTCTCACTCAGACTACCTTGGCTTTTTCTCCAATTAGCCATGGATTCAAGGCAATTTGATTTTAATTGAATTTTGAAATTAGAGTCTATCTTTCTGCAGATGAAGGGCATACATATAGCCAAAAATTGTCCTTGTTGGCCAACCACCAAGTGCCAAATATAAAGGAGGATGTCCCCAAATTAGGTGGGAAGGATGATGTTAGGAGGGAAATTTGGACTTCTTAGGAGGGTATAAAGGGGGAGGCTTTGAACAAATTGGGATAAATGAAAATCATGCATAGCTTAGTTGGCTTGAGGCAGCTGAGTGATGCAGTGAGTTTAGAGGTGATAAATTAGGTAAAGTTTATAAGTAACTTTTGGGGGCTCCTTTAAGGGCTCAAAATGGAATTTTCCCAGGAAGCAATTCTTACATTTGGAGAGAGCATGAAAATTAGTATTAAGTAATGTCTTTTACTTTCTTCCTAGCTAAATAATATGAAAAGAAAAACCAACCAATCTAGTTATTATGGTTGAATTTCATCTTGCATTTCTATTTGGGTAACAATTGGGAGTATTTGTGTATTATACACCACTCACCCAAGTTTATGTTGTCTAAAACTCAAGAACAAACCAGTTTCTTTCAGCATAACATGAGACAAGACAAAGACAAAATAGATAGGCAATACATAATTTGGGCTATAGATTTACATGTTAAGGGGGTGGGAGTAAAGTATTTGTACAGTTTGAAGTTAGAAAATAATTCATACCACACTTCATAATATGCTGAGAAATTGTACCTAACACATGTTGCATGCAGACCTGCTGTACTTTACCCCCCTAATGTGCAAATATACAGCCCAAATTTGTCTCTAAAGTATTATATTTTCATCATATTTTGCAATATTTCATTAGAATTGAGCATCAAAGAAACAGGTTCTAATTAAATGAAGCATTTGAGTGAGTGTCATATAATACATAAGTACCCAATTGAGAAGTAGCATACTATTCTTCTAAAGAAAAAACTTAAAATTAAAGTAGAAGGCTATGCCTACCAATAAATTCCTCATTTTATGTAGGCTATAGTTTCAATATCAGAGGCAATGCTATAGCATTGCCTATAATAAAGGCCACACAGCTCCAAGGTTTTATTATTTTTTTTTCCCCAGAGGCACTTCATATGGAAGGGATTGTTGTATAAACTTCAAAAGGGGCTCATTTGATTAGAAATCAAGAGTTCTAGTGCCCTATTGAAGGGTCAAAAGTGATTGGAAGGCAACTAACACCCCTTCCTCACCCACCATTTCCCCAAACACATCCAATCAAAATTTTGAGATAGCTATTTTGTTCTACATAGTTGATTTGCAGATGGAAATTATGTTTTTGAGGAGGACACTTCCCCCACAGCCCTCAGGGCAGGGGTTGTAAGTTATGCCCTGGGGGCATATAAGGTTTTTTATAGAAAAATTTGTCATAGAAACTTCAAAAAGCACTTATTTGATTGGAAATTTAAAGGGCTAGTGCCCTTTATAATAGTCAAAAGTGATTGGAGGGCAACTAACCCCCCTCTCATGCCCACATCATGCCACATCCAATCAAAATTTTGAGATAGCCATCTTGTTCAATGTAGTTGAAAATTCTGGAAATTAGGTCTTTGGGGACGACAACCCTCCCCCCCCCAAACAGCCCTCAGGACAAGGTTTGTAAATTATGCCCTGGGGGGCATGAAAGGTTTTATAGAAAGCGTTGTTATAGAAACTTCAAAAAGGGCTCATTTGATTGGAAATTTAAATGGCTAGTGCCCATTTTAATAGTCAAAAGTCCCTTCAATACCCACCATTTCCCCAAGCATATCCAATCAAGATTTTGAGATAACCATTTTGTTCAATATAGCTGAATGTTCTGGAAATCATATGTTTGAGCAGGACACTCCACCGCAAGGTCTTCAGGACAAGGGTTATAAGTTATGCCCTGGGGGCATACATAGTTCTTATGGCAGTAATGCGTGTATAAACTTCAGAGAGGGCTCATTTGATTGGAAAATGAAAGTTCTTGTGCACTTACTAAGCATCAAATGATATCAGAGGGTAACCAGCCCCTCCCCCATGCCCTGTTTTCCCAAATTCATCCAATAAAAATTTTGAGATAGCTATTTTGTTAAAAAGAGTTCAAAGATCATATAACAAAACTCCAGTGTTGACACAGTCCCCCAGGTCCAGGGTGCAAACATTGTAATTTATGCCCAGTGGGCATATATGGTTCTTATGGAAGGGATGCTCATATAAACTTCAAAGAGGGCTCATTTGTTTGGAAACTGAAAGTTCTAGTCAAAAGAGATTGGAGGGCACCTAGCCCCCCCCCCCTGATGCCTTTTTTTCTTCACTCCAGGGTAAACACAGTCCCCCCCACAGACCCCAAGGGCAGGCATTGTAAGTTATGCCCTGGGGGAATATATGGTTCTTATGGAAGGGATGCTTGGAAAAACTTAATAGAGGGCTCATTTGATTGGAAATTGAAAGTTGTAGTTCACTTTTTTAGAGTCAAAAGTGTTTGGAGGGCAACTAGCCCCCCTCCTTCTACGCCCCTTTTTTCCCAAATGCATCCGATAAAAATTTTGAGATAGTCATTAAGTTAAAAATTGTTCAAAAGTCAGATAACAAAAACTCAGGTGTAAACAAAACCACCCAGGGGGCAGGCATTGTAAGTTATGCCCTGGGGCATATATGGTTCTTATGAAAGGGGTGCTTGTATAAACTGCAGAGGGCTCATTTGATTGGAAATTGAAAGTTCGAGCTTACTTTTTAATAGTCAAAAGAGATCCGAGGGCAACTAGCCCCCCCCCCATGCCTTCTTTTTCCAAACCCATCTGATGACAATTTTTAGATAGACATTTTGTTAAAAACAGTTCAAAGGTCAGCTAAGAAAAGCTCAGGTGTCACTGTAAAAGTTATGACGTTTACAAGTCAATTTCCAATCAAATGTGCCCTCAATGAAGTTTATACATCCCTTCCATAACAAACATATATGCCCCCAGGGCATAAATTATGACACCTATCCCTGGCCCTGTGTCAACACTGGAGTTTTTGTTATCTGAACTTGTACCTATGTTTAACAAAATATCCATCTCAAAATTTTTATCTGAGGCATTTAGGTTGTGAAGGGGGGGGGGCTAGTTGCCCTCCAATCTCTTTTAACTCTTAAAAAATTACCAAGAACTTTCAATTTCCAATCAAATGAGCCCTCTCCAAAGTTTATATGGGCATCCCTTCTATCAGAGCTACATATGCCCCCAGAGCATTATTTACAACACCTGCCTCCAGGCCCTGGGGGGTTGCATCAACACAAGTTTTTCTTATCTGACCTTTGAACTATTTTTAATGAAATAGCTATGTCAAGAATTTTAATAGATGGGCTTGGGGAAAAAAGGTCATGTGGGGGGAGGGGTACTAGTTGCCCTTGAATATCTTTTGATTCTTAAAAAAGTGAATTAGAACTTTCAATTTCCACTCAAATGAGCCCTCTGAGAATTATATATAAGCACCCCTTTCATAAGAATCAGACGTCCCCAAGAGAAAACTTACAACACCTACCCCCTGGGGGAGCTGTGTTGGCACCAGAGTTTTTGTTATCTAATTTTTGAACAATTTTCAAAAAACTGGGTATCTCAAAATTTGTATCAGATGGGTTTGGGTAAAAAAGGGCATGGGGCTAGTTGCCCTTAAGTCTCTTGACTCTTAGAAAGTGAACTAAAATTTTCAATTTCCAATCAAATGAGCCCCCTACAAAGTTTATACAAGCATCCCTTTCATAAGAACCATACATGCCTTTAGGGCATAACTTGTAAAAGCCCTTCTCTCACTGTAAAAGTATAAAACCTACTGTGTCATTGGTGCTTCACTGAAAACTATATGTGTTTTGAACAGTCTTGGAAAGTACAAATAAATCAAATTGAATATTTGATGTATAATGATATTAATTTTTGAAAGATCCATCAGTTCAAGAATTTATTTCACAGTAATTTTATTTTTATTTTCAATGTTGTAAGAACTGGATTAGAAAATACTTATAACACAATTCATTTTCAGTTAAGTGCCATTGAGACAGTAGGCTTTTGGTTTTTATTTACAGTTAAGGAAGGGCGCAGTATCCAAACTCTTGTTTGTAGTGAAACTATATTTGTCTTGAACAATTGGAGAAAGAACTGATAAATTAAACTGAATATTTGATGTATAATGATATTAATTGCTGAAAGCTCATCAGTTCAAAATTTTACTATAACATTAATGTTTATTTTCAATATTAATACAAAACAAAATATTTGTAATAAAATTGGTTATCAGTAAAGTGCCAATGATGCTGTAGGTTTTAGACTTTTAGAGTGAGAGAAGGGGGGGGGGAACCCAAACTCTTGTTTGTGGTGATTTTGTTAGTTTCAAGCTTGATTTGTGTATTCAATTTAAGTTTCACTTGTTTTAAGATTTATTTATTAATTTACATTAATATCTATTGTTTGTTTGTTGGCATAGATTGTTTACCTAATTTCTGTTTGTTTTAAGTTTCATTTATTCTTCAATAGCAAAATTTTTTATTTTTTTTAAGCTTGATTTTCATATTCAATCTAAGCATTACTTGCTTTAAGATCTATTTATTCATTTATATTGTTACATTTATGTTAATAACATACTTGTTGTATGTTATTTGCTATGATTGTTTATTTAATTTCTGTTCATTTTGGGTTTCATTTATTCTTTAATACTAATTTCTTTTCGTTTTGAGTTTGAATTTTAGCCAGTATTTGTATCTGCTGATCTTAAGTTTAAAATGGCCTTTACTTTTCTTTGAAAAACTTTATTTTTCCTCTAATGTACAAATATATAGCCCAAATTTGTTTCTAAACTATTATATATTCATTGTATTTTATTTATTTTATTAGCATTAACCAAACTAGCACTATATAAAAGAGTCTGTTTAGTACAAGAGTACCACTAATAATTTCAAGTGTTTGATCTTAAACACTTTTAATGATAATCATATTGATGAGCTTAGATTTTTAGCTTTTCTCTGTTATATACAATTTTTCCCAGTTCTTCTTTAATAACAAGATGTGAGGGTTTTTGTTTTATTTAATTTTGCTCAATTGGATACTGGTTTTTTACTCTAGTTATTACCCTGATAATGTACCCTATACTCTCCAGATTGTTATAGCCTATGTAGGTCAAGCAATAATAATATGCCTATATTTTCTATTACTTCAATTTAATCATAGCCAAGGCTACTTAATAGGTCTTTAGTTAAAATGGGTTTTTCTACAGACTGGAATCTATCTTTGTCTGTGACAAAGCAAGAAATTTACCAAAATACTATTTATAAACAATTTAAAATGTGGATAATAATGGAAGGAAACATGATAATCTAACTAGGCCTAATAAAAATATTATGTAGACTATATTACAGAGTGAAAATTTTATTGTTTTAGCATTTTCTTTTAATTTTTATATAGCCCAGGTCAGGAGAGTAGGATGCATTGTTAGAAAAGCCACCACTATATTTGGAAAGGGTAAAATTCTACTTTAGCTAACTTGGAAAGGGGATATGTTAGGAAAAAGAAACTTTCGGGGATGGGTCTACATGCCAAAATATGTCCCAGGAAGGTATTTTGGAGTACCTATCTCCATTCCTTCTCCCTCTAGAGGGTCCTGAAATTTGTCAACATGACAGGTATTGAAATTTAGGTAAAAAAAACTTATTGAAATTTTAACAAACCAACACTTACCTTAATTTTCAGTTATCAGTTTTTTTTTCTCTGGCTTTAGTTCTGAAAATACAATTCCTGTTATTTGAGTAAAATTTTAAGCCATATCAATGTTTTTTTTAAAATTTAGGAAATGTATTTGCATAAGTTTAAAACCTTATAAATTGGGATTGAGCAAAGTTTTGAAGCTGAAAACAATTTTGTTGTACTTCATTTAAGCAGAAGATCTATTTTGAAAAGCTTCACTTAGAAAACACACAGATTTTTAAAGGACATGGCCCTCTAAAGGCAGAAAAAAGGAGATGGTTACTTCAAAATATATTCCCATGACATACTTTAGCCTGTAGACCCATCTCTGAAAGTTTCACTTTCCTAACCTAACCCCTTTCCAAGATTGCCAAAAGTAGCTAAAGTAGAATTTTACCATGGAAAAAACATCAAATAAGGAATTCCCTAAAAGACAAGGCCTACTTTTGTTATATTAAGGAGACTTATATGGGAGTATACCCAATGGATAATATCTAAAAATTTCTATTCTATAGAATGTAAAAATAATATCCAACCACACTTAGTTATTGCCAAAATTATCCAACTAGTTAGCTATCTGAAAAATCCTTCTAAGCAAATAAGAAATTATCCAACTAGGAAAATAATTAAAATTTTAAAGAAAAATAGCTTTACCTTGCTAGCCAAATACAATAAAGCATAAGAGCCAACTTAATATTTCTAACTAGGTTGATAATACTTTAACTTAATGCTTCTGATATATATTTAACTAGACAGATAAGTAAATTCTTCATACAAACTAGTGATAATATCCAACTAGTCAGACAATTTTCTCTCTTAGACATGAACATCTAACTTGGTGGATAACACTTTTTCTGATATTAATCCAGCTAGGTAGTTAAATAACTTCCTGCCTAGTTAAATATATATCAGAAGATCTAAGACTCAGCATTATCCACCTAGTTAGATATTCTTGCTGTGCCTAAGAAAAGTATCCAAAACTGTATAATAGAATTTACTTATCTTCCTAGTTGAATATATATCAGGAGTTTTAAGACTTGGTATTATCCACCTAGTTAGATATTCATGCTATACCAAAGAGAAATGAATTATCTGGCTAGTTGGAGACATTAACCCCAAACTGCTTAGAGAATCTTCTTATCTGCCTAGTTGGATATATATCAGAAACACTAAGCTACATTATTATCCAACTAGGTAGATATTGTTGCTTTGCCTAAGAGAAACAATTTATCTGACTATTTGGATACAAAACGGGATCCCACCCAAAACTGCTTAGAGAATCTTCTTATCTACCTATTTTGATATATATCCCAAACACTATGCTATGTTATTATCCAGTTAGGTAGATATTCTGTATATTGCATAGACAGTCAAATATTCAGCTAGGTAGGTAAAGGTGTAAGAGTCTTAAAAATGTTATTATCTGTCTAGCATGATATTTCATCTTGATACTAAGTGTAATTGGATATTATTTTACACTCTATAGAATTTAATTTTTTCAAGAATATCCATTGGGCACCTTCCCAACTTATAGATTTTTATGATTATTCAAGAGATGTACTTCTAGATTGTTACCTCATAATCCTCAAAGGAAGGTGAACATGTTTAGAAATTTATGGTAAGACAAACATTGCCTAAAAGCCATTTTGGTTATATAGGCTAGATACTGGTTTTTTAACCCTACAGGCTAGCCTATCTGAAAATACATTGAGAGGAGAATTAATAGGAATGTTTATTTCTCTACCTCATTTCTGTCCTAGACCTTAACCTAATTGGACAATCTTTAGAGCCTTACAAGAAGGGAAATGTTAAAATTAAGAGTTTGAGCCCTAGAATTAGCCTAAGAGTTTATCCCAGGTCAGGAGAGTAGTATACATAGTTAGAAAAGCAACCACTATATTTGAAAAGAACATCAAATAAGGAATTTTCTAAAAGACAAGGTCTACTTTTGTTATAGGCTATTAAGTAAGCTAGCCTTATATCCTATTGGAGAGATGTACTTCTAGATTGTTACCTCTATTTCCTCAAAGGAAGGTGAACATCTTTAGAGATGTATGGTAAAACAAACAAGGCCTGAAAAACCATTTCAGTTATATAGAATCATTACTGGTTTTTTACTCCTGCAGGCTAGGCCTATCTGAAACTACCAACGATACTTTAAAGCCCAGCGCCCGCTAGCGCCCAAAGAACCCAAATTCAATAATACTTTAGCGCCCAGCGCCCAGAACCCACAGCTCCCAACTTGAAAAATAAATACTAGCATTACCTTTAGCATAGCAAATTTATAGTCCATTTCTTCTTTAAATAGCGATTTAAAAAAGTATCATCTAAAGTTAGCAAATCACAGATGTTGGGGGCATACACAAAAGAATTCTACTACTCACAAAGATATATTCAATTTATGTCAGCAAGTGCATTGTGTCGGCAAGGTGAATATAGCGAAGAGAGGTCATTATCAACTACGGGAGGGGAGATCTAACTTCTGTCGGCAAACGCATTTCACAAAGAGGCAATTTGCGTGTTACAAATATTCGAGATATGTCATTCAGTGCTGGCTCCCGCACCATCTGTGATTTGCTAACTTTAGATATGATATTTGGCTTTTGTCGACAAACACATTTTGCAGAGACACATCAAGTTACAGGAGAGATCAACTTTGGGTTCTTTCTGGGCGTTCAGAAATATTTCAAATATGTCTTTCATTTTTGGGTTCTGATAAATTAAAAATACTTGTATTACGTGCATGCGGGTGTTTGCCATGCTCCGGCTTATGCTGCCCTGTACAGTGTTTTCATTAAGTGAAAAATAATTCATACTTACATTTTTGGCCAAATAAGTATTCAAATAATCAATTTATTGTCAGTATAATTTTATTTTTAACTTGGGCGGCGGATTCAAAGGTAAATAAACACCAGATCGCATGGGATTTTGCGAGTTCGCGAGTTCCTTGCACTTTTTCTTATTTGCCTCCAGTAAAAATCGCTATTTAAAGAAGAAAGAAGAATTTGCTGTACCAAAGGTAAAATAACTTAATATTTGGTTTTATGAATTGATACTTGGGTGTACTTGTATTTATCTTCCAAGTTGGGAGCTGTGGGCGCTATGGGTTCTTGGGCGCTAAAGTAAATGTTGCTTTGATCCTGGAAGCTAGATCCGGTTTCAGCAAAGGTTTATATTTACTTTTGAATCTGATGCCCAAGTTAAAAATAAAATTATACTGACAATAAATTGATTATTTGAATACTTATTTGGCCGAAAATATAAGTATGAATTATTTTTCACTTGATAAAAACACTGTATAGGGCATCATAAGCCCAAGCAAGGCCCAAGCAAGCAAAGGTTTATATTTACCTTTGAATCTGGCGCCCAATTTAAAAATAAATTTATACTTACAATAAAAATATATCGAACACGCTAAAACAACGGAGTTCGGCCACAAGGATAAGGCTCTGAGGCCCTACCGGCCCCCTGGTATGAGGGCAGGGGAGGGGGGGTAAATTTGATGGGGAAAACAAAATGCGCAGATCCAAAGAAAACTAGGGTTCTGCCTCAAGGAGAAGGGTCAGTGGCCCCTCGCACCCCTGTTTCTGAGGGCAGGGGAGGGGGGGTAAGTTTTGGGGAGCGAATCAAAAATGATCACAATAGAAAAAAAACGGGATCTGCCGCAAGGGGACGGCTCTGCGGCCCTACCTTCCCCCTTTTCTGAGGGCAGTGGAGGGGGGGGGTCAATTTTGGAGGGAAAACCAAAAATACTCAGAATCGAAAATAAACGGGATCTGCCTCAAGGAGAAGAATCAGAGGCCCCTCCTTCCCCCATTTCTGAGGACAGGGGAGGGGGGGTCAATTTTGGAGGGAAAACCAAAAATGCTCAGAATCGAAAATACAGCATGATCTGCCTCAAGGGGAAGGCTCAGCGGCCCCCTTCCCCCATTTCTGAGGGCAGGGGAGGGGGGGGGTCAATTTTGGAGGGAAAACCAAAAATACTCAGAATCAAAAATAAACGGGATCTGCCTCAAGGGGAAGGCTCAGCGGCCCCTCCTTCCCCCCTTTCGGCGGGCAGGGGCGGGGGGGTCAATTTTGGAGGGAAAACAAAAAATCCTCAGAATCGAAAAATGCCCAGGCAAACTATTACAGTTATATTATCGAATTTTTCGCCACTTTGCAGCAGAGATCTTTGTTTTCAAACCATTTGCTTGCTATTATTAAAGAGAAACGTTAAAAGATCCATGACTTTTTTCTTTTCTTTTTTTTGAGAAATTCGTAGGTGCAATGTCGATTTCTGTCGGCACAGTTTCGTCGCCCCC
This sequence comes from Artemia sp. Qi Xiang Cuo, assembly GCF_049724085.1. NCBI lineage: Eukaryota > Metazoa > Arthropoda > Branchiopoda > Anostraca > Artemiidae > Artemia > Artemia sp. Qi Xiang Cuo. Next base: position 59,587,594 of record NC_142808.1, read on the forward strand.
CCCCTCTAAAGGAAAATTGCTAGCAATGCCCCTGGCTACAACTAGAAGTATTCGAGACAAGAGTATAATTTTATTTGGCAACCGAGCGTCAATCCCCCCCCCCCCTGAAACCCTGGATCTGCCACTGTTTCTAAGTTGTAAATATAATAGAAAATTCATTTTTTGTAGGGAATTTGCAAAATTTTCCGCAATGACATGGCAAAATTTTTTGAAGTTCCCCCCAGGACTTTTCTGAAATTACGCCCCTGGCCACAACTTTATTATTTAACTATCACCTGTAAATCTCTCAATGCAATGCTAATGCAAAAGACCCCCCCCCCGCCCCTCTGTTGTTTTTTGGGGTTTAGGTCGGGGGGAGGTACCTAGTTTAGGTTACGTATTTAATATATCTTATGCTTTACCCCTATATTTTATATTTTATGCTTCACCCGTATTTAATATATTTTATATTTGACTTTTTTATTTAACAAAACCAGTTGCCCAGCGCCCAAGAACCCAAACAAAAATAAATCTTATCAAGTTCCAGGAGGGGAGATTTGACTTCTGTCAGCAAAAGCATTTCACAGAGATGTATCAAGTTACAGGATAGATCAACTTTGGGTGTTACAAGTATTCAAAATATTTCATTCAGTGTTTGGTCTCATAGACATATTATTAAACAAACACCAGATCGCATGGGATTTTGCAAGTTTGCAAGTTCCTTGCGCCTTTTCTTCTTTGCATCCAGTAAAAATTACTGTTTAAAGAAGAAAGAAAAATATGGTGCACCAAAGGTAAGACAAATTAATTTTTGCTTTTATGAATCTATGATTGGGTTTGCTTCATTAAAGGTGTTGCTCTTGTCACAATGCCTCTTTCTTTACGCTAAATTTTGACTTTTCTAGAATATTTTAAAAGGGTTATTATTCAAATTAAATGGCCCTTGTGTTTTATGAGTAGTTTTAAAGAACTGGGGCAAAAAGGCAAACTTCATCGCAAACAGCGAGGTATTAAGGAGGGCGCTACCCCCCCCCCTCATATACGTAATAAGTTCTGTTCGTTTTAAGTTTTGATGCTCCTCCTTACTTTTAGCTGAAAAAAAAATGTTTTTTTATTTGATTTCTGATTGTTACGAAATAATGGCGGGAAATCCAGCTCCCCCTCACCATCTGTCCACCATCTGTGATTTGCTAACTTTAGATATGATATTTGGCTTCTGTCGTCAAACACATTTTGCAGAGACATATCAAGTTACAGGAGAGATCAACTTTGGGTTCTTTCTGGGCGTTCAGAAATATTTCAAATATGTCATTCATTTTTGGGTTCTGATAAATTAAAAATGCTTGTATTACATGCATGCGGGCGTTTGACTTGCTTGGTCTTATGATGCCCTGTACAGTGTTTTCATTAAGTGAAAAATAATTCATACTTATATTTTCGGGCAAATAAGTTTTCAAATAATCAATTTATTGTCAGTATAATTTTATTTTTAACTTGGGCGCCAGATTCAAATGTAAATAAACACCAGATCGCATGGGATTTTGCAAGTTCGCAAGTTCTTCGCGCTTTTTCTCCTTTGCCTCCAGTAAAAATCGCTATTTAAAGAAGAAAGAAGAATTTGCTGTACCAAAGGTAAAATAACTTAATACTTGGCTTTATGAATTGATACTTGGGTATGCTTGTATTTATCTTTCAAGTTGGGAGCTGTGGGCGCTATGGGTTCTTGGGCGCTAAAGGGTAAAATTCTACTTTAGCTACTTTTGGCTATCTTGGAAAGGGGTTAGGTTAGGAAAACGAAACTTTCAGGGATGGGTCTACAGGCCAAAGAATGTCCTGGGAAGGTATTTTGAAGTACCTACCTCCACTCCTTCTCCCCCTAAAGGGTCCTGTAATTTGCCTACATGACAGGTCTATATCCATTGAAATTTTGACAAAACAACATTTTACCATAATTTTCAGTTATCAGTTTCTTTTTCTCTGGCTTTAGCTCTGAAAATGCAATTTTAGTTATTTGAGCAGCATTTTAAGCCATATCAATGTTTTAATTCCAAAATTTAGGAAAAGTATTTGCATATCTTTAAAACCTTATAAATTGGGATTGAGCAAAGTTGTGAAGCTGAAAACAATTTTGGTATGCTTCATTTAAGCAGAAGATCTATTTTGCAAGGTTTCACTTTATAACACACCGTTTTTTAAAGGTCATCAGAGGTCAAGACCCTCTAGAGGGAGAAGGAGTAGAGGTAGGTACTTAAAAATACCTTCCCGGGACATACTTTAGCCTGTAGACCCATTCCTGAAAGTTTCATTTTCTTAACATAACTCCTTTCTAAGATATTCAAAAGTAGCTAAAGTAGAATTTTAGGTAAAATTCTACTTTAGTTACTTTTACCTATATTGGAAAGGGGATGAGGTTAGGAAAATGAAACTTTCAGGGATGGGTCTAAAGGCTAAAATATGTCCTGGGAAGGTATTTTGAAGTACTTATCTCCTCTCTTTCTCCCTCTAGAGGATCCTGAAATTTGCCTACATGACAGGTCTATACCTAACCTATTGAAATTTTGACAAAACAAAATTTTACCTTAATTTTCTGTTATAAGATTCTTTTTTTCTGGCTTTAGTTCTGAAAATGCAATTCCTGTTATTTAAGTAGTATTTTAAGCCATATCAATGTTAATTTTCAAAATTTAGGAAATGCGTTTGTATATCTTTAAAACTCTATAAATCAGGATTGAGCAAAGTTGTGAAGCTGAAAACAATTTTGTTGGACTTCATTTTAAGCAGAAGTCTATTTTACAAGGTTTCACTTTTATAACACATAGGTTTTTAAAGGTCATCAAAGGTCAGGACCCTCTAGAGGGAGAAGGAGCAGAGGTAGGTACTTCAAAATACCTTCCCAGAACATACTTTAGCCTGTAGATCCATCCCTGAAAATTTCATTTTCCTAACCAAACTCCTTTCCAAGATAGCCAGAAGTAGCTAAAGTAGAATTTTACAGAATTTTACCCGCTAAAGTAAATGTTTTGGGTTCTTGGGCGCTAGTGGGAGCTGGGCTTTAAAGTATCGTTGGTTCTGAAACTGCATTAAGAGAAGAATTTTTAGGTATGTTTATTTTTCTACCTGATTTCTGTCCTAGATTTAAACCTAATTGGACAATCTTTAGAGCCTTACAAGAAGGGAAATGTTAAAATTAAGAGTTTGAGCCCTAGCCTAGTTTGGACTGTAGATTCTGAAAATCTCATTCACTTAGCTCACCGACTTTTGAAGTCAGAAGAATAACTAAAACTCTCGCAATGTCTCAAAAAGTAAAAAAAAATAGTTTATACCATTCGAAAATATGTAGAGAAGACAATTTTAAAGTATTTTCCCTCCTTTATGCATAATTTTATTTCTTCCTTTCCTCGGATAACAATGAAAGAGATGAACTCTTTCTTATTGCCGTTCCAGCGTTTAAGGGCTAGGCACACATAGCTGATTTCGGGAACTGATTTCAGCATCAGTGGACAAACCAAAGCGGTAAGAAAAATTTGGTTGAAAGAAAAATTTATTGCGCAAAATTTTCAAAACAAAAATCATGGACCCAAATAGTCAACTGGAGTCTATTAATAGTTACTTGATTAATCTTTAACTCTAATGATTAATTCTCAGTTTAACTCTCAAGCTCAGTAGTCGGGTCTTTCCACCACAGATACCTCTGGCTGACTATTTATTTGTATCCCTATTTTTTTGGTGATAATCATGATGAAAATCAGCGCTGATTTTGTAAATCTGTTGAAAATTTTTCAACCTCAAATTGACGCCGATTTCCTTTAAAACCGGCGCTGATTTGGATATCAGTTCCTGAAATCAGCTACGTGTGCCCGGCCCTTAAGAGCTCGGCACATGAAGCTGATATTGGGAACCGATTTCAGCAAGGTGATATTCTACGTCGAATGGTTATAATTAATGAGGCTAAGAGGCGGGGTGTGGTGACGTTTTTCGGCGAATAATCATCATTAATTACGTTCTAGACAAAGAATGTACTAGAGCTTTCAGCTTTAGGCATGTAATTAAACGTATTTAATGATTATCGTAATTTAATCGTAAACTAATCGTAATAAATGATGATTAATGACCGAAAATCGTCACTAAGCCGCGCCTCTTAACATCATTATTAATAATCACTCGACATGGAATACACTCTTGCTGAAATTGGTTCCAGAAATCAGCTACGTGTGCTTAGCCCTTTACCTATGAAGTAGACCCCTAACCCGCGCCGAAAAGTCGGCGGCGCGCCGCCGAAAAAAACGGCGGCGCGCCGCCGAGCTTGCATCAGCGCGCTGACGCCGCCGCTGATTCTATCGGCGGCGGCGTCACTAATACGCCGCCGGTTTTTTTTCTTTTTTGGTTATCGATATCGACCTCCGGACTTCAACCGTCATCCCGGCTAATCTGTTTCTTAAAGATAAATACTGTCATCTTGGGCTCGCCATGTATATCGGTTCATAGAAAGGAGAAGAAGAAATTTTTCTTGAAACAAAGATTCTACCTTCCACTTTAAAATTTTGTTCATTTTTCGTTCTGATTTTTCGGATGAAAATAGGCAGGTAAAAGGGCATTAGGCAATTCAGGATGTTGTCATAGGCAGCGCAATCGCGATGTCTAAGTAAAGAACAATGTTGGTACAATGTATTATTATTTTTTTTTTTTTTTTTTTTTTCATACCAGGGCAATTCGTATCGAAGGAATTGTCGTAGAAACTTAAAAAAGGGCTCATTCGATTGGAAAAGCTAACGCCGTTTTTAATAGTCGAAAGTAATTAAAATGCAGCTAACTCCAGTCCACTCTCACCCTTCCCCCAAACACATCCAAACAAAATTTTAATACAGCAATACTTTTAAGTATAACTAATTGCCAAAGAGAAAATTTGTTTTTTGAGGAGGTTAGTCCCCCACAACCCTTAGGGCAAGGGTTTTGTAGTTATGCCCTGGAGGTATATAAGAACGATGTTGGCACAATGTATTATTTATTATTTTTTCCTTTAGACCAGGGCATTTCACATCGAAGAAATTATCGTAGAAACTTTGAAAAGGGCTCATTCAATTAGAGATTGGAGTGGCTTGTGCCCTTTTTAATATTAAAAAATTCTTTGAAGATAACTAAAACCTCATACACCCCCACCAATTACCCAAACACAAACAGACAAAAATTTGAGATGGCCATTTTGTTTATAGTTTTAGAAAGTTCTGGAAATTAGGTCTTAAAGGATGACAGCCACCCTCACAGCCCTTAGGATAAGGGTTGTAATTTATGCCCTGGGGGCATATACGGTGTTTAAAGAAAGCGTTGTCGTAGAAACTCAAAAAGCGATCATTAGTTTGGAAATCGAAAAGCCTAGTGCCGTTTTTTATAATCGAAAGTGTTTGGAAGGCTTTACATTTTTATAGTAGAGATCAATGTGGATATAATGTATAATTTTTTTTATGGTATTTTTGATTAGACAAGGGCACTTTGTATCAAAGAAGATGTCGTAGAAACTTCGAAAACGGTTCATTCGATTGAAAATATATAGGAACGATGCCCTTTTTGATAATCGACAGTGATTGGAGGGCAACTAATCCCCCAACCACGCCCACCCTCCAATTATCCTGTTTTGATTAAAATTAAAATTTTCCTTAATATTAAATACGAATGCAATGTGTTAATTCTAAATACCAAACATGCCTCTCAGCAGTATCTCGAGAACGACTGAGGGTATTATGTTCAAACTTTCAGGGCTTCTTCTGCTCTTAAAATTTGACCAAATCAAAATAGCGTAAGTGCATCCAAGCTATCAAAGAATGTAAACAAATTTTTTTGCGAATGTTATCAAGTTTTCCATTATGTTATCTATGTTGTTAAATTTTGCTGAAAATTGTTTTCCAGCATACAAATAGCAGGCCAAACTATAAATTCTTACAAAAACGAAAAGATTTAAAGTATGATTTTCTTTTTCCATGAAAAGACTATGTCAATATAAAACGAACAGAAATTAAATTTAAAAAAACTGTTTCCAAAAAATAAGTTTTTTCAAAGAAAAGTAAAGAACTCCATTAAACCAAAAATGAGCAAAAATAAAATCAAATAATCTACCAAGCGTGAAACTACCACAAATCAGCATCTATTAATAAATGAAACCCAAATTAAATAGAAATTACAATAAATATCCAAGTCAAACTCAGAACCAGCAGAAATAAACAGAAGTTGGGCACAAAACCCCTATGCGTTCCCAAGGCCAGAACATAATTTGTACTTCACTGACAAAAATACAAATGAATGTGCATTGTCAGTTTAATAAACATATACTGATATTTAGTAATCAAAATGTTAATATTATTTGATTTATTAAAGTTATAAAAGTAAAAACATTTATACTTTTTCAGTAAAGTGCAAATTATGTTCTGGCCTTGGTAAGGCATAGGGGTGTTGAGCCCAACTTATGTTAATTTCTGGTCGTTTTGAGTTTGACTCAGTTATTTGTTGTTATTTTTGTTCGTTTTGGGTTTAATTTATTTATAGATGATGATTTACGGTGGTTTCCCGCTTGGTAGATTATCTAAAGATAGTATAGAAACATATTTATATAAAAGAATTAAATTTTTTTTGCACAGTTAGCAGAGCACACTGAAGTTGAAGTAGCCTTAAACTTTGACTTGAAACGTTATATATTGACCACTTCCTTTAGAAAAGAATTTCGGAGGTTTATTCCGTGTTGATAAGAAAAGAGGGTAAAGGTGCAGTTTGGTTCCTCCTGTAGTGTAGTGCGCAGGAGCCCTATGGTGAAGGTGCAGGTTTGTTCTCCCTTATAAAACAACTTATTTCAGCAGATACAAAGAAGAAGCCCATTTGCGGCATTCTGTGGGACCCCAAGGTCCAGTACTAGTATCAGATCCCGCGAGTGGCAGTTTACGCTCGTCAAGTTCTGGCTATACCGGCCACATGTGCCCCAGCTAAACGACTTTTTAGCACGACATGACTGATAGTGACTGCAAAAAGATCAATGGCTCCAGGCAGAGTGAACAAACTGACTTTTGTTACATCAATTGTAACTGAAGTGATGTAACCCCTGATTTAAAATTGTTGGTGTTGTTAAGCCATGGTATCTGATTTGTATACAGTGTTTTTTCGATGTTGTTATTTGTTTTTTGTTTTTTTCACTTCCTTTAACAACATAGGTTTCCCTGGGTCTAGTGGCTAAAAATGAGAATTCTACTTGGTCTGATCGACGGTGAACATAAACACTTTCCGCACGGCCCAAAAATTCTTGTTTTGTCATATTGTTCTTGTATGTTTTTAGCCAACCATTTAAAAATCCTTAGTAAAATCGAGGTTGAACGTGCTTGGTGAAGTGGAATTTTTATTATTATTTTGAATTAGAAAAATCGGCGCGCCGGGGCGCGCCGCCAGTCTAAAATCGGCGGCGCGCCGCCAAAAAAATTTTGGCGCGCCGTACTGAATCACACATTCGCCGCCGTCAGTTCGGCGCGGCGCGGCTTCGGGGACTACTATGAAGCCGCGATAGATTAGTGTTTCGACAGAAAAATTGTGCATTAGAGGGACTTAATCCCTTCTTCCTTAGGGTTAGCAGGCGTCCCCCTTTCAAGGTACATGTCGTCTTTTTGAATTCATGTCCTCTTATCCTCCCTCTGTTACAAAAACTTGGACATATTTCTCCTATTTATGTTAAACCTATAAACATTTTTTCTCTTTTTTACGTTTAAACAAATGCACAACACAACCCTGACGGAACTTCAATAAAGAAACAGAAGTAAAAATATACATTCTTTAAAAAGGTGTGTAATATCTCGCTCTACAGAACAGTGCTTATTTTTGGTGGTATATTTGGTCACAAATCATGATGCCCATTGACTTCATATTTAACTAGCATGTATACTATTATTAACAAAGTTAGCTTTTACTTGTTACTTTTTAATAATAACGTAGTTTTTTGGGTGTGATCGTTTCACTTTAAGAATTGATTTCTTAAAAATTCAAAAAGTGTCAAAAGTCTTCTTTTTTTTTAACAAATGTGCTCCCTTTAAAAATTTACATCGGAACACAGCTCATCTCCCTCGCCTCTGACTTAATTTCGATATATTCGATCTTTCAATATATTCGATAATTTCGATCTACTTCAATACAAAAGAGCTGAAGCAAATATAAGTTGTGTTATTCAAACAAACCCTTCAAACAATTGCTTAGTTTTAATCCCTTCTTTACTGACCAACCAGGCTCTCGAAATACTATTCAGAGTTAATAATTTAACCCTTCAGTCTAAACCTTCAACTGACCGAGTGGTTAGCATGATTGACTAGAAATTCTTTTTCCGTGAAAAAGAATTTCCACCAGGACTCGAACCCCTGTTTTACAGGGGTTCGAGTTCCGGTGTCGCTGGTTATTTTTTTTTGAACGGGGGACAGTGGCGTGCCCCTGTGAGCCCAGCCAGTGTCGAACCAGCTCCAAATGGGTACCTGGAGAATTTTGGGGATGGTAAACAGGAGGGGTTGCAAAAACTGATGACTTTTGTCGGCCAGTCCAAAATATACGGGCTGTAAATAAAGAGAATAAAACAAAAAATGAGGTTCAGCCCTTTAAAAAGTAATCTCTCCTATCCCGAACCATGGTACTCAGCTATCTTAGCCCCAGTTATACTCCGCGTCACTTTTAGCTTAGACTGCTCCCTTAGCCCAAATGTTGCAAACCCATTAAAGAAAGTAACTTATGCCTCAAGATCGTAAGGTACTTTGTAGCGCCTGAATTTTTCTAAAATATTGCTCAAACCGGTAATTCTATGTTGTGGCCATTACTTGAGTGCACATATCCGGCCTGGGGCCCTCAAGAGCTCAATACAGAATATCTCAATCACAAAATTGAGTTAGTACAGAAAGGTGCTGCAAAAACATGCTCAGTGCAAATGATATGTCTTAAGAATCAACCTTCAAGTCGCTAAAAATGCCCTATCTCCATGAGTGCACATACGAAATTGTCCTCAAGTCCGGACACTCACTACTTCCGAATCGGAAGCATTGTTCGTTGCTACCACCTCCTTGTACAAATAAATCTCTGATTTTTGCAACATCTCCAAGGCCTCAAATTTATTCTAGAGGAATTCAGGGTAAACTGAAAAATCCGGGGAACGTGAAAGCAGTAGTGGTAATTGTCAAACTTTGCCCACAAAAGTTATTTTTATGCTTCACATTCATTTTTTTTTTTTTTTTTTTTTACAAACCTGCAAAATCTTCTCCAATGCTGACGCTCATAAATACACTAAATTAAATCATTAATTTTTGGCAAGACCTCAAAGACGGCAAATTTCTTTTAGTGAAATTCAGGGGAAAACTTCAAAAAATTCGAAGAATATGAAAGCACTAATGCCAAGAGTCCATCTTTAACCACAAAAGTTCTTTTTAAGCTTTGCAATTTTTAAAAATCAGCAAAATCTTCTCTAATACTGACGTTCATAAATACGCGAACATTTAATCACTCATTTTTGGAAAGTTCTCTAAGGCCCAAAATTTCTTTTAGCGAAATTTCGGGGAATTCTCAAAAATTCGAGGAACGTAAAAGCACTAGTGCCAAGTGTCCATCTTTGTCCACAAAAGTCCTTTATAACCTCTATCAATTTTTCTCCAAATCTGCAATCTAACATTCTCCAAATCTGAACTAACGTTCATAAATGCACGAACCGTAACACGAAAATTAAACCATTCATTTTGGTAGGATCTACAAGACCTCAAATTTATTTTAGAGAAATTCAGGGGAAACTGAAAAATCCGGGGAACGTGAAAGTAGCAGTAGCAATTGTTCAACTTTGTCCACAAAGGTTCTGTTTAAGCTTTGCATTTTTTTTTTTTTTACAAATCTGCAAAATCTTCTCCAATACTGACGCTCATAAATACACGAAAATTAAATCTTTAATTTTTGCCAAGATCTTCAAGACATGGGCACCCATTGGCTGAATTTTAGGGGGGGGGGGCTTACCTGGTCTTATCGGCACTTCCAGTGCTGTATTATTGAAATCTCGAGACAAAATGTCATAGGCAGCGCGATAGCGCTGCTTAAGTAAAGAGCAATGTGAGCACAATATATTGTTTTGTTTTTTAGACCAGGGCACTTCTTATAGAAAGAAATGTCATAGGAACTTCAAAAAGAGCTCATGGAGGGCAACCAGCTCCCCCTCCCCCACGTCAATCACTTCCCCAAACACACCCAATCAAAATTTTGAGATAGCCGTTTTGTCAAGCGTAGTTTAAAGGTCCGGAAATTATGACTTTGATAATAACCACTTGCCCCCCCCCCCCTTATGGGCGCCCATATTTAGGGATATTGGGCATATCAAACCCCAACTATTATGCAATATAACTAAATGCTACTTTAAAACTAAATGAAAAGGCATTGAAGCTTTTGGTGGGACTACTATTACTACTTCTGCTCATTTTAAATTAATAAATAGATTGTAAGTGTATTTAGGTTGTCAAAGAACATAGATAGAATCTTTTGGGAATGATATTAAATTTTATTTTTGCAAGTCAACTTGAGGAGGTATAAAATAAAATTAAAAAATGTTATTTGTCTCAGGATTAAAAATTTTTGAAAAAGTTTCTCCCAACATACAAATAGGAAGCCAAACTATAGATTCTAATAGGAAAAAAAAACTCGAAAAGATATAAAATATAATTTTTTTTCATGAAAAAGACTGTCAATAAAAAAAGAACAGAGATTAATCTAAAAAAAACTTTTTCCACAAAACAAGTTTTTCAAAGAAAAGTAAAAGCCCCATTAAACCAAAAATGGGTAGAAATGAAGTCAAGTAATCACCCAAGCGTAAAACTACCACAAATCACTATCAATAAATAAATGAAACTGAAAAATGACCAGAAATTAGAAAAAACAGCCGAGTCAAACTCAAAACGAGAAAAAATTAACATTAGTAGGGGTGATAACCCCCATGCCTACTCATACCAACTCCAAAAAAATTCAAGGAACGTGATAGCACTAGTGCAAAGTGTCCATTTTTGTCCACAAAAGTTCTTTTTAGGCTTTACAATCTTTTCCTCCAAATCTGCAAAATCCTTCGGTTCTTTCCAAGCTTTACAGCTTTTTCTCAGGAATATGAACATTAATACACGAACATTAAATCAATGATTTTTGGCAACATCTCCAAGACCTCAATTTTATTTTAGAGAAATCCAGGGGAAACTGAAAAATCTGGGAACGTGAAATCAGCAGTGACAATTGTCCAACTTTGCCCACAAAGGTTCTTTTTAAGCTTTGCATTTATTTTTACAAATCTGCAAAATCTTCTCCGATTCTGACACTCATAAATACACGAAAATTAAACCATTAATTTTTGGCAAGATCTCCAGGCCCGCAAACTTATTTTAGTGAAATTTATTTAGTAAAATTCTAAAATTTCGTTTAGTGAGATTTCGGGGAAACTCTGAAAAATTCAAGGAACGTGAAAGCACTAGTACCAAGTGTCCAACTTTGTCACAAAAGTTCTTTTTAAGCTTTACAATCTTTTTCTCCAAATCTGAAAAATCTTTGGGTTCTTTCCAAGCTTTACAGCTTTTTCTCATGAATATGAACATTAATACACGAACATTAAATCAAAGGTTTTTGGCAACATCTCCAAGACATCAAATTCATTTTATAGAAATTCAGGGGAAACTAAAAAATCCAGGGAACATGAAAGTAGCGGTGGCATTTGTCCAACTTAGACCACAAAGGTTCTTTTTAAGCTTTGCAATTTTTTTTTACGAATCTGCAAAATCTTCCCCAATACTAACGTTCATAAATACACGAACATTAAATCATTAATTTTTAGCAAGATCTCCAAGACCTCAAATTTATTTTAGAGATATCCAGGGGAAACTGAAAAATTCGGGGAACGTGAAAGCAAGTAGAGGTAACCCTAAAGATCGTGTCACTCACCCGTGCTGCCACCTATAACTTTTTTTTAACACTAAATTTGAGAATAGCATCCCTAGGGAGAATACGTGGTTAATGGGGCCAATGACCTCTTTCTCCATGGTCGCTTTCTCCGGGTGTATTTTTGGCACGCTCTCAGTGAATATTATGATCCAGGTATAATATTTGTTGCTGTTTCCAAGGCAATTCTCAAGGTGAATGTTGTTGTTGTTGTTGTAAGTGCACGCTCTCAGCGAATGTTATGATCCAGAAATAGTATTTGTTGTTGTTGCTCGAGCCAGATGCTAAGAGTTTCCAGGAAACAGTATTTGTTATTGTTGTTCAAGCCAAATGTTATGAGTTTCCAAGGTAACAGTTAGATCACACATGACAGATGATGTCATGATTGATTGATTGACATGAAAGGGGAATTAATTGTTGTTTCTAAGGGGAATTATTGATTTACGAAAGGGGATTTCATTTGTTGTTTCTAAAGAGAATCGTTTCCGAGCAAATGTTCTGATCTTAGCGCGCGAAAAGGTTTCTTTGTAATTTCAAATGTGAAAGCACAGGGATGCCAAACAAAGGGAACACGCTGAAATTACGTTTAGGGATTATTTGGGCGAAACCGTTTCTGTCATTTTATGGAATTATTTCGGCGAAACAATTAGAGACATTTTAAAAGATGATTTAAAAGATGATTTTAGAAGAGAATTTAAGGGTGAAACTCTGTGGTCGTTATAATACACAAGTTCCATTAGAACAGTGTTGTGAGGTCCTCTACCCCAAGCCCAAAGGGTTCCAATCCCCCTACCCAACCCCGAAGGAAGCCCCCGGTACTCAAAGGTCTCCCCAAGCTCCCAAAGAGCCCCAGTCCCCCAAACGCCCTCTTCAGACCCCCAAAGGCCCTCCCCTGGTCCTCAAAGGGCCCCCGGACCCCTAAAGGGCCCTCCGGACCCCAGAGGCCCTCACCCGGCCCCCAAAGGTCCACCGGGCTCCCAAAGGACCAATCGGCCCCTCAAGTGCCCCCCAGACCCCTAAAGACCGTCCCCGTGCCCCAAAGGCCACCCCGGTCCCCAACGGTCCCCCGGGACCGAGAAGCGCCGCGGGTCAGGAAAGCGCCGCAAGGGGATGCGCCGCAAGGGGGATGCACCGCGGGTCGGGGGAAGCGCCGCAGGGGATGCGCCGCGGGCCTGAGAAGCGCCGCAGGGATGCGCCACGGGCCAGGAAAGTGCCGCAGGATGCGCCGCAAGGGAGATTTGCCGCGGGTCGGGGGAAGCGCCGCAGGGGATGCGCCGCAGGGGATATGCCGCAAAAAAAGTAAACTAAAAAGTTAAAAATTTCGAAATGTTATCCCCCAAACGCCCTCCTCAGACCCCCAAAGGCCCTCCCCTGGTCCTCAAAGGTCCCTCGGGCTCCCAAAGGGCCAACCGGCCCCCAAACACCCTCCCCGGGCCCCCCAAAGAGTCCCCTCTCCATTTTTTTTAATACTTTTTTATGGCTTTATTATATCTTTTCTGTACAAGTTCCATTCGTAATGTCATTCCTAAACCCATTTTCCAACCTCAAAGAGTCCCCTCCCCAATTCGTAAATACTTTCTTGAATTTTTTAACATGGTATTTTTTTAACTTTTTTACGTATCTTAAAATGACATGAAATATGCTTACAGCTCTACCAATCGTACTCTGTGCTTGTTCATGGACACGACGTGGCTTTCCCACTGGTACTCTATGGCAGGTTATCGACATTACCTAGTTTATTGCATGCATTAAATCAGTATTTTTTACGCAGTGGAAGGATAAACACACAATTCATATCTGTAAACAAGTGAAAATGAATTATTCGACGAAAGTATGTGCACATGAAAAAATTATCGTCGTGTTGAATGCAGACAAGGAGAAATACCTGAACTATGAAACGATTGCAATCGGTATCACCATTGGAAATGTATGCATGCGTTGTCATGACAGCGAGAAGTTAGATTTCTTTGGAGTACCCAAGAATTTCAATCGTGTAAACGGTGGATATGCAAGAGTAACATTACCAGAGAAATTAGTGCTCAAAGAGAATGCAAACTTAAAAATAATTGTCGATGATCGGGGACAACTCCTTGCTAGAGTTTCTGGTAACACATTACCTGTTGATAAATCCTATCATCATCTTTCCGGTATTAGCATTTTAAAGAGAACAAGAAGGAGAAGACAAGCATACTCCTGCAATAATGTCATTAATCATATCTTGTCAATATGCCAAAACTGCCATCTATGCAAAAATAATGTGACAGTAGACAGTGAAATCACAGGCAGAATAAAAAGGACATTAGCAGACAATATCATCAATGAATATAAAGATGAATTGACGGAAAGTGAAGCGCAAGTGTAATAATAATGTGTAATAATGTATTTAACGTATTTTTATATTAATATTCTACATGTCATTATTTAATTAAAAATATTTTATGCATTATTTTGTTAAGTGTACATTATTTTAGGGTATGCTAGAACGTCAAACGTTAAGAATATCTATTAAAAAGGTCAGAGATGAAAGAAAAAGAATTTTTAGAGATAAAGATACTACTAGCAGGCTCAATGTTTCATAGAAGATAGGAAAGTTCAAGATCTTTTCTGAATTTTACCAAAGAACACAATTCAATTCTAATTTCACCAGAGAAAATAAAAATCTTCCACGTAAGTTCTTTATTTCACAAAGACATAAAAAATTTAAAGTTCACTTCTAAATTTTTCTGTAGAAGATAGGAAAAGTTATCCTATGATTGTGATTATTTTCCATGGAGATAAAAAGTTTCACTTTAATTCTAAATTTTCTTAAATTCAATTCCGACCTTTCTCAAAGAGTCAAATTTTAAGTTCTGTTCCAAATATTTTCTCGGAAGACGAAAAGTTCAACTTCGATTCTGAAATTTTCTCAATGAAAATGAAATAAGCTATTGATCATTTCTATTTTCCCAAAATAATATAAAAATTTTCCACTTCAGTTCAGATTTTTCTCAAACAGATGAAAAAATTTAAAATACTGTTCCAAATTTTTCATAGAAGATAGAAAAGTTCAAGTTCTCTTCTGAATTTTATCAAAGAACACGCTTCAATTCTAATTTCACCAGAGAAAATAAAAAGCTTCCACGTCAGTTTTAAGTTCACCAAGACATAAAGAAATTTAAAGTTCACTTCTAAATTTTTCTGTAGAAGATAGGAAAAGTTATGATATGATTGTGATTATTTTCCATGAAGATAAAATGTTTCACTTTAATTCTAAATTATCTTCAATTCACTTCCGACCTTTTTCAAAGAGTCAAATTTAAAGTTCTATTCCAAATATTTTCCCGGAAGACCAAAATTTCAACTTCGATTCTGAAATTTCTCAATGAAAATGAAATAAGCTATTGATCATTTCTATTTTCCTAAATAATATAAAAATTTTCCACTTCAGTTCAGATTTTTCTCAAACAGATGAAAAAATTTAAAATACTGTTCCAAATTTTTCATAGAAGATAGAAAAGTTCAAGTTCTCTTCTGAATTTTCCCAATGAAAAAGAAATAAGTTAATGATCATTTCTATTCGCACAAAATAATATCAAAATTTCCACTTCAGTTCAGATTTTTCTCAAAGAGATGAAAAAATTTAAAGTTCTGTTCCAAATATTTTCCCGGGAGAAGAAAAGTTCAACTTCGATTCTAAATTTTCTCAATGAAAATGAAATAAGTTATTGATCAATTCTATTTTCACCAGAGAAAATAAAATCTTCCACTTAAGTTCTTTATTTCACAATGACATAAACAAATTTTAAGTTCAATTCTAAATTTTTCCGTAGAAGATAGGAAAAGTTATCCTATGATTGTGATTATTTTCCATGAATATAAAAAGTTTCACTTTAATTCTAAATTATCTTTAATTCAGTTACGACCTTTCTCAAAGAGTCAAACTTAAAGTTCTGTTCTAAATATTTTCCCGGGAGAAGAAAAGTTCAACTTCGATTCTGAATTCTATCAATGAAAATGAAATGAGTTATTGATCATTTCTATTTTCACAAAATAAATATAAAAATTCTCCGCATCAGTTCAGATTTTTCTCAAGCAGATGAAAAAATTTAAAATACTGTTCCAAATTTTTCATAGAAGTTAAAAAAGTTCAAGTTCTCTTCAGAATTTTACCAAAGAACACAATTCAATTCTAATTTCACCAGAGAAAACAAAAATCTTCCACGTCAGTTCTTTATTTCATAAAGACATAAAGAAATTTAAAGTTCAATTCTAAATTTTTCGGTGGAAGATAGGAAAAGTTATACTATGATTTGTAATTATTTTCCATGAAGATGAAAAGTTTCACTTTAATTCTAATTTTCTTAAATCCTGAAATGACATGAAATATGCTTACGGCTCTACCAATCGTACTCTGTGCTTGTTCATGGACACGGCGCGGCTTTCCCACTGGTACTCTATGGCAGGTTATCGACACTACCTAGTTTATTGCATGCATTAAATCAGTATTTCTTACGCAGTGGAAGGATAAACACACAATTCATATCTGTAAAAAAGTGAGGATGAATTATTCGACTAACGAATGTGCACATGATATAATCATTGTCGTATTGAATGCTGACAAGGAGAAATACCTGAGCTATGAAACGAGTGCAAGCGGTAACACTATTGGAAATGTATGCATGTGTTGTCATGACAGCGAGAAGTTAGATTTCTTTGGACTATCGAAATCATTCAAAATTGCTCAAGGTGGATATGCGAGAGTGAGAGCACCAGAGATGATAGTGCTAAAGGAGAATGCCAACTTAAAAATAATTGTCGATGATCGGGGACATACTCCTGCTGATAAGTTAACCTAACCTAGCTTAAACATGTAGAAATGTTTCTTTTTGTTTATACCTAACCTATTGTTTTGGAGGTTAGATGAACGAGTTTGAACTAATGTCTTTAATAATAGAAGGAGTCACTCATTTTCTAATTTAAAAATTTGAGGGGTAAATCCATAAGACAAAGGAGCTAAAATTTAATTTAAAATTAGAATAGAACTTTAAATTTTTCATCTCTTTGAGAAAAAACCTGAACTGAAATGGAACCTTTTTATTTTCTTGGAAAAATTAGAAGAGAACTTTGATTGTTCTATGTCTTTGAGAAATTAAGAATTGAAGTGGGAGCTTTTCATTTTCATTGGTAAAATTCAGAATTGAGCTAACTTTTTTCACTTCTTTAAGAAAATTCAGAAGAGAACTTGAACTTTTCTTCACTTCTTTGTGAATATTTTAAATTGAACTAGAACTTTTCATCTTCCGGGAAAATATTCACATGTATGGTATTTATCTTCTGTGAAAATATTCACAAGTATGGTATTAATTTTTCTATCTCTCACCGAAAAATTTAGAATTGAACTTTAGATTTCTTTATGTCTTTGTGAAATAAGGAACTGAAGTGGTAGATTTAGTTTTCTCTGGTGAAATTAGAATTGAATTGTGTTCTTTGGTAAAATTCTGAAGAGAACTTGAACTTTTTTAACTTCTATGAAAAATTTTGAACAGTATTTTGTATTTCTTCATCTCTTTGAGAAAAATCTGAACTGAAGTGGAAAATTTATATATTTATTTTGGGAAAATAGAAATGATCAAAAACTTATTTCATTTTCATTGAGAAAATTCAGAATTGAAGTTGAACTTTTCTTCTCTCGGGAAAATATTTAGAACAGAACTTTAAATTTTTTCATCTCTTTCAGAAAGGTCGGAATTGAATTTAAGAAAATTTAGAATTAAAGTGAAAATTTTTATCTTCATGGAAAATAATCACAATCATAGGATAACTTTTCCTATCTTCTACGGAAAAATTTAGAAGTGAACTTAAAATTTTTTATGATTTGGTGAACTTAAAACTGACGCGGAAGCTTTTTATTTTCTCTGGTGAAATTAGAATTGAATTGTGTTCTTTGGTAAAATTCAGAAGAGAACTTGAACTTTTTTAACTTCTATGAAAAATTTGGAACAGTATTTTAAAATTTTTTCATCTGTTTGAGAAAAATTTGAACTGAAGTGGAAAATTTTTATATTATTTTGGGAAAATAGAATTGATCAATAACTTATTTCATTTTCATTGAGAAAATTTAGAATCGAAGTTGAACTTTTCTTCTCCCGGGAAAATATTTGGAACAGAACTTTAAATTTTTTCATCTCTTTGAAGAAATCTGAACTGAAGTGGAAATTTTTATATTATTTTGTGCGAATAGAAATGACCAATAACTTATTTCTTTTTCATTGAGAAAATTCAGAAGAGAACTTGAACTTTCCTTGACTTCGTTGAGAAAATTTTAAATTGAACTAGAAATTTTTATTTTCCGGGAAAATATTCACAAGTATGGTATTGCTTTTTCTATCTTCCACCGAGAAATTTAGAATTGAACTTTAAATTTCTTTATGTCATTGTGAAATAAAGAACTTAAGTGGAAGATTTTTATTTTCTCTGGTGAAATTAGAATTGAATTGTGTTCTTTAGTAAAATTCAGAATCGAAGTTGAACTTTTCTTCTCCCGGGAAAATATTTGGAACAGAACTTTAAATTTGACTCTTTGAGAAAGGTCGGAATTGAATTTAAGAAAATTTAGAATTAAAGTGAAACTTTTTATCTCCATGGAAAATAATCACAATCATAGCATAACTTTTTCTATCTTCTACAGCAAAATTTAGAATTGAACTTTAGATTTCTTTATGTCTTTGTGAAATAAAGAACTTAAGTGGAAGATTTTTGTTTTCTATGGAGAAATTAGAATTGAAGCGTGTTCTTTGGTAAAATTCAGAAGAGATCTTGAACTTTTCTATCTTCTATGAAAAATTGAGGCTGCTAGTAGTATCTCTATCTCTAAAAATTCTTTTTCTTTCATCTCTGACCTTTTTAATAGATATTCTGAACGTTTGACGTTCTAGCATACCCTAAAATAATGAACACTTAACAAAATAATGCATAAAATATTTTTAATGGAATAATGAGATGTAGAATATTAATATAAAAATACGTTAAATACATTATTACACATTATTAGTACACTTGCGCGTCACTTTCCGTCAATTCATCTTTATATTCATTGATGATATTGTCTGCTAATGTCCTTTTTATTCTGCCTGTGATTTCATTGTCTGTTCTCACATTATTTTTACATAGATGGCAGTTCTGGCAGGTAGACATGATATGATTTATTACACTAGTGCAGCAGTAGGCCTTTCTTTTCTTCTTTGCTTTCATTTGAATAGTAATACCAGAACGATGGGAATAGGATCTATCAATAGGTATCGTACTACCAGAACTGTAAGCAAGGAGTTGTCCCCGATCATCGACAATTATTTTTAAGTTGGCATTCTCCTTTAGCACTATCATCTCTGGTGCTCTCACTGTCGCATATCCACCTTGAGCAATTTTGAATGATTTCGATAGTCCAAAGAAATCTAACTTCTCGCTGTCATGACAACGCATGCATACATTTCCAATAGTGTTACCGCTTGCACTCGTTTCATAGTTCAGGTATTTCTCCTTGTCAGCATTCAATTCGACAATGATTTTATCATGTGCACATTCGTTCGTCGAATAATTCATCCTCACTTTTTTACAGATATGAATTGTGTGTTTATCCTTCCACTGCGTAAAAAATACTGATTTAATGCATGCAATAAACTAGGTAGTGTCGATAACCTGCCATAGAGTACCAGTGGGAAAGCCGCGCCGTGTCCATGAACAAGCACAGAGTACGATTGGTAGAGCCGTAAGCATATTTCATGTCATTTCAGGATTTAAGAAAATTAGAATTAAAGTGAAACTTTTCATCTTCATGGAAAATAATTACAAATCATTGTATAACTTTTCCTATCTTCCACCGAAAAATTTAGAATTGAACTTTAAATTTCTTTATGTCTTTGTGAAATAAAGAACTGACGTGGAAGATTTTTGTTTTCTTTGGTGAAATTAGAATTGAATTGTGTTCTTTGGTAAAATTCTGAAGAGAACTTGAACATTTTTAACTTCTATGAAAAATTTGGAACAGTATTTTAAATTTTTTCATCTGTTTGAGAAAAATATGAACTGAAGTTGAAAATTTTTATATTTATTTTGTGAAAATAGAAATGATCAATAACTTATTTCATTTTCAATGAGAAAATTCAGAATCGAAGTAGAACTTTTCTTCTCCCGGGAAAATATTTAGAACAGAACTTTAAGTTTGACTCTTTGAGAAAGGTCGGAACTGAATTGAAGATAATTTAGAATTAAAGTGAAACTTTTTATCTTCATGGACAATAATCACAATCATAGGATAACTTTTCCTATCTTCTACGGAAAAATTTAGAATTGAACTTAAAATTTCTTTATGTCATTGTGAAATAAAGAACTTAAGTGGAAGATTTTTATTTTCTCTGGTGAAAATAGAATTGATCAATAACTTATTTCATTTTCATTGAGAAAATTTAGAATCGAAGTTGAACTTTTCTTCTCCCGGGAAAATATTTGGAACAGAACTTTAAATTTTTTCATCTCTTTGAGAAAAATCTGAACTGAAGTGGAAATTTTTATATTATTTTGTGCGAATAGAAATGATCATTAACTTATTTCTTTTTCATTGGGAAAATTCAGAAGAGATCTTGAACTTTTCTATCTTCTATGAAAAATTTGGAACAGTATTTTAAATTTTTTCATCTGTTTGAGAAAAATCTGAACTGAAGTGGAAAATTTTTATATTATTTGGGAAAATAGAAATGATCAATAATTTAATTCATTTTCATTGAGAAATTTCAGAATCGAAGTTGAACTTTTTGTCTTCCGGGATAATATTTGGAACAGAACTTTAAATTTGACTCTTTGAAAAAGCTCGGAATTGAATTTAAGAAAATTTAGAATTAAAGTGAAACTTTTTATCTCCATGGAAAATAATCATAATCATAGCATAACTTTTCCTATCTTCTACAGAAAAATTTAGAAGTGAACTTTAAATTTCTTTATGTCTTGGTGTACTTAAAACTGACGTGGAAGCTTTTTATTTTCTCTGGTGAAATTAGAATTGAAGCGTGTTCTTTGATAAAATTCAGAAGAGAACTTGAACTTTTCCATCTTCTATGAAAAATTTGGAACAGTATTTTAAATTTTTTCATCTGTTTGAGAAAAATCTGAACTGAAGGGGAAAATTTTTATATTATTTTGGGAAAATAGAAATGATCAATAGCTTATTTCATTTTCTTTGAGAAAATTTCAGAATCAAAGTTGAACTTTTCGTCTTCCGGGAAAATATTTGGAACAGAACTTTAAATTTGACTCTTTGAGAAAGGTCGGAATTGAATTTAAGAAAATTTAGAATTAAAGTGAAACTTTTTATCTCCATGGAAAATAATCACAATCATAGGATAACTTTTCCTATCTTCTACAGAAAAATTTAGAAGTGAACTTTAAATTTTTTATGTCTTTGTGAAATAAAGAACTTACGTGGAAGATTTTTGTTTT
Source organism: Artemia sp. Qi Xiang Cuo (assembly GCF_049724085.1). NCBI lineage: Eukaryota > Metazoa > Arthropoda > Branchiopoda > Anostraca > Artemiidae > Artemia > Artemia sp. Qi Xiang Cuo. The sequence continues at coordinate 59,608,987 of NC_142808.1, forward strand.
CTCTGGTGAAATTTGAATTGAATTGTGTTCTTTGGTAAAATTCAGAATAGATCTTGAACTTTTCTATCTTCTATGAAAAATTGAGCCTGCTAATAGTATCTTTATCTCTAAAAATTCTTTTTCTTTCATCTCTGACCTTTTTAATAGATATTCTTAACGTTTGACGTTATAGCATACCCTAAAATAATGAACACTTAACAAAATAATGCATAAAATATTTTTAATGAAATAATGACATGTAGAATATTAATATAAAAATACGTTAAATACATTATTACACATTATTAGTACACTTGCGCGTCACTTTCCGTCAATTCATCTTTATATTCATTGATGATATTGTCTGCTAATGTCCTTTTTATTCTGCCTGTGATTTCACTGTCTACTGTCACATTATTTTTGCACATATGCCAGTTTTGGCATATTGACAAGATATGATTAATGACATTATTGCAGGAGTATGCTTGTCTTCTCCTTCTTGTTCTCTTTAAAATGTTAATACCGGAAAGATGACGATAGGATTTATCAACAGGTAATGTGTTACCAGAAACTCTAGCAAAGAGTTGTCCCCGATCATCGACAATTATTTTTAAGTTTGCATTCTCTTTGAGCAGTAATTCCTCTGGTAATGTTACTCTTGCATATCCACCGTTTACACGATTGAAATTCTTGGGTACTCCAAAGAAATCTAACTTCTCGCTGTCATGACAACGCATGCATACATTTCCAATAGTGTTACCGCTTGCAATCTTTTCATAGTTCAGGTATTTCTCCTTGTCTGCATTCAACACGACGATAATTTTTTCATGTGCACATACTATCGTCGAATAATTCATTTTCACTTGTTTACAGATATGAATTGTGTGTTTATCCTTCCACTGCGTAAAAAATACTGATTTAATGCATGCAATAAACTAGGTAATGTCGATAACCTGCCATAGAGTACCAGTGGGAAAGCCATGTCGTGTCCATGAACAAGCACAGAGTACGATTGGTAGAGCCGTAAGCATATTCAATGTCATTTCAAGATCCGTAAAAAGTTAAAAAAATAAAATGTTAAAAAATTCAAGAAAGTATTTACGAATTGTGGAGGGGACTCTTTGAGATTCGAAAATGGGTTTAGGAATGACATTACGAATGAAACTTGTTCTGACAAGATATAATAAAGCCATAGAAAAGTATTTAAAAAAATGGAGCGGGGCCTCTTTGGGGGGCCCGGGGAGGGTGTTTGGGGGCCGGTTGGCCCTTTGGGAGCCCGAGGGACCTTTGAGGACCAGGGGAGGGCCTTTGGGGGTCTGAGGAGGGCGTTTGGGGGATAACATTTCGAAATTTTTACTTTTTAGTTTACTTTTTTTTGCGGCGCACCCCTGCGGCGCCTCCCTGCGGCGCATCCCCTGCGGCGCTTCCCCCGACCCGCGGCGAATCTCCCTTGCGGCGCATCCTGCGGCACTTTCCTGGCCCGCGGCGCATCCCTGCGGCACTTCTCATGCCCGCGGCGCATCCCCTGCGGCGCTTCCCCCGACCCGCGGCGAATCCCCCTTGCAGCGCATCCCCTTGCGGCGCTTTCCTGACCCGCGGTGCTTCTCGGGCCCGGGGGACCTTTGGGGACCGGGGGGGGGCCTTTGGGGCACGGGGAGGGTCTTTGGGGGTCTGGGGGGCACTTGAGGGGCCGATTGGTCCTTTGGGAGCCCGGTGGACCTTTGGGGGCCGGGTGAGGGCCTCTGGGGTCCGGAGGGCCCTTTGGGGGTCCGGAGGCCCTTTGAGGACCAGAGGAGGGCCTTTGGGGGTCTGAAGAGGGCGTTTGGGGGACTGGGGCTCTTTGGGAGCTTGGGGGAACCTTTGAGTACCGGGGGCTTCCTTCGGGGTTGGGTAGGGGGATTGGAACCCTTTGGGCTTGGGGTAGAGGACCTCACAACACTGTTCAAATGGAACTTGTGTATTATAACGACCACAGAGTTTCACCCTCAAATTCTCTTCTAAAATCATCTTTTAAATCATCTTTTAAAATGTCTCTAACTGTTTCGCCGAAATAATCCCATAGAATGACTAAAACGGTTTCGCCCAAATAATCCCTAAACGTAATTTCAGCGTGTTCCTTTTGTTTGGCATCCCTGTGCTTTCACATTGAAATTACAAAGAAACCTTTTCGCGCGCTAAGATTAAAACATTCGCTCGGGAACGATTCTCTTTAGAAACAACAAATGAAATCCCCTTTCGTAAATCAATAATTCCCCTTAGAAACAACAATTAATTCCCCTTTCATGTCAATCAATCAATCATGACATCATCTGTCATGTGTGATCTAACTGTTACCTTGGAAACTCATAACATTTGGCTTGAACAACAATAACAAATACTGTTTCCCGGAAACTCATAACATTTGGCTCGAGCAACAACAACAAATACTATTTCTGGATCATAACATTCGCTGAGAGCGTGCACTTACAACAACAACAACAACATTGACCTTGACATTTGCCTCGGAAACAACAACAAATACTATTGCTGGATCATAACATTCGCTGAGAGCGTGCCAAAAACACACCTGGAGAAAGAGACCATGGAGAAAGAGGTCATTGACCCCATTAACCACGTGTTCTCCCTAGGGAGGCTATGCCCATATTTGGTGTTAAAAAAAAGTTATAGGTGGCAGCAGGGGTGCGTGACACGATCTTTAGGGTCACCTCTACTAAAGCACCAGTGTCAATTGTCCAACTTTGCCCACAAAAGCTCTTTTTAAGCTTTACAGTTTTTTTTTTCTCAAAATCTGCAACATTTTCATGTTCTTTCCAAGTTTTACGATTTCTTCTCCAAACCTGCAAAACCTCATCGAATACTAACGTTCATAGCACGAACCTTAAAACAAAAATTGAATCATTATTTTTTGGCAAGATCTCCAAAACCTCAAACTTATTTTATAGAAATTCCGGGAAACTGAAAAATCCGGGGAACGTCAAAGCAGCAGTGGTAATTGTCCAACTTTACCCACAAAGGTTCTTTTTAAGCTTTGCATTTTTTTTACGAATCTGCAAAATCTTCCCCAATACTAACGATCATAAATACACGAACATTAAATCATTAATTTTTGGCAAGATCTCCAAGACCTCCAATTTAGAGAAATTAAGGGGAAACTGCAAAATTCGGGGAACGTGAAAGCACCAGTGTCAATTGTCCAACTTTGTTTCAAAAAGTTCTTTTTAAGCTTTGCAATTTACTTTTGCAAATCTGAAAAATCTTCTCCAATACTGACGTTCATAAATACGCAAACATTAAATCATTCATATTTGGCAAGATCTCCAAGACCCCAAATTTCTTTTAGTGAAATTCAGGGGAAACTTAAAATAATTCAAGGAACGTGATAGCACTAGTGCCAAGTGTCTAACTTTGTCCACAAAAGTTCTATTTAAGCTTTACAATTTTTTTTTCCTTCAAACCCCAAAATATTTGAGTTCATTTTAAGTTTTAAAAATTGTTCTCTCCTAATTTCCGGAATCTTTGAGTTCTCCAAAATCTGTTCAAAAACTAATGTTCATAATTATACGAACGTTAACACAAACACTATATCGTTCATTTTTGGAAAGATCTCAAAGAACCCAAATGTCTTTTAGGGAATTTCATGAAAACTCTGAAAAAGTGACGGATAGCAAAAGCATCAGCGCCAAGTGTTGAACTAATCCCTCGAAAGTTCTTTCCAAGCTTTAAGTTTTACTTATAGTTGTTAATTAAACAATTTCAGCTCAGGGGTGCAAATTGGATGGGGGGGGGGTTAATTGCCTCCTAGGTTTTACTACTCCTTCTAGTTACAGAAAGGTGCAAATTTTGTATTTTCATTGAAAACAATCACCCTCCCCCAATATTTCGAAAAATACTTTTTTTTTATTATAAGTAAAAAAATCGACATTTGCGTGAACTGGGACTCGTAAATTCAGCTATATGAATATTTCAGCTCACAGCTGGATTTTAGCAGAGTTCCTTGTTACTAATTATCAGTTTTACAACCTATAACAACAAAAAGTTCATAAACAGAATTTATTCATACTTTTTAGCAAAATTGTATGTTCCAATCACCGATAACCTATAGGCCTGGCTCCACTCCAAGTTAAATAAATCTTATTTAAATATATTTAAATAAGCCTCAACAAAGCTATATAATCCTATACATAGTCCATTTAAATTCTGACTAATTTCCTTTTAAACAATTAAAAAAACAAACGAAACAAAACGAATAAATGTTGAAAGAACAAAAAAAAAGAAAAGAAAAAGGAATGGAAAAACGAGGACGATATAAAACTTCACACCAACAGCAAAATAATTGAAATTTTTATCAAAATATCAATAATGAAAATGAATTCGTTACATATTTTGCTGTAATGTTACTATAGCTATCTATCCACAATTTAGGTCTAAACATATATCTATATTACCCAGAATTAGTACATCAACTCAGTAATAAAGCCAACGGGAGGGGGTGGGCCATCCATTTTGAGATAAACATCTTAAGTCAAGCAAGCAGGACGATGGTTAGTATAGAACAGGCTGGCTTTGGGAAATATCATGAGTACTGCAGGGGATTTACAAGGGAGGGAGGGGATGGGGATAAGTTCTACCAGGAGCTTTATATTAACCAAATTTTTTGCGGAAATATTTTTCATTTTCTTATAAATTTTTTTTCATGTTTTTTAGCAGGGGGCAGGGATTTCAGTAGGGACAAGAAAAAAAAGACAATTAAAAAAGCTTGTTTAAAAGCGTAGAACAAAGCTACCCCTTCCTCCCTATCTTCTCGGCGTCCACGGCCAATATATTATAGCAACCAAAGTAAAAAATGTAGAAAAGAAGTGAACATATAATACATGGCAAAAATTATTTTGTACGAACCCCATGTTTCTATCGTTACTGTGATAAACTATCATTTTCAAAATCCCCAAATTATTTATAGAAAGGACAAATCGGAAATAATAAATAAGATAAGTATAAGGAAATAAGATAAGAAAGATATAAACATAAATACAAAATAAAAAAATAAATAACTGCTCTAAATCATGCCTGTGTGACCAAATATTGAACCCAGGGTTTGAAATCGAACTCCAAACCCAACATCATGTTTGTAGACAATAACCATTTTGTTTTTCGTTTTCGTTAATGCAAGACCCAGAGAAGCGCCCAATCAGGAGGAAAAACGCAGAGAAACTCTGTGATTACTTATAATAAATATTTGCGGCTAAAATCCTGCGGTTATTTTTACTGGCTCTCACACTGTGATCATAAGGATCACAATTCATTCTTCGAAACTGGCTTCAAATTTCACACAGAAACCAATCAGGTTTTAAAAAGAGGAATTATTCCGCTTTTGGTAGACAATTCAAAATATTGACAAACCGAGAACGAGACCGGTCCGATCAAAGTGATAAATTTGGCCAGAGTGACAAATTGAAAATTCAGAGTGATAAATTCTCTTTTGTTAGGGTGGCATTCTGTGATTGGCTAACAAAACACGTTGTAGAGGAACAAGCATACACATGTAAACCAATGAAATTCAACAAATTTTATACCACCAACGTATAGGATCTCTTCTTTTCTTTGGACAAGTTTTAAGCAAAGTGGCAATTTAAAGTGCAAACGTTTATAGTCAAAATGCAAACAGTAAATGGCACTTATTACCTCAAAAAGATTTTTTTTTTTTTTGACAGCAATGTCCAATGAATTTACAACAATCAACTTTATTAAAATCCCAGAAGGTTTGTTGGATCACGTTTCCTGCAAATATACAGTCGGTATAAGAGGGGGGGGGGGGGGGCCAGAACCTGGTTCTGTCAGCTGTTTTCTTATGCTCACTTTTATTAACTAAAAACTGTTGGGAGGGCTCAATCACATACAGATGAATTTACAGCAATCAACTTAATTAAAATCCCAGAACGTTTGTTGGATCGACATTGTATAAACAGATAACGTTCCTGCAAGGCCGTACCTAGGATTTTTTTTTTCGGAGGGAGTTTTACTCATTTTTTTTGGGGGGGGGGGGGGTTACACAAAAAAACCTAAAAAAACGCATGCAAAATTCGTTTATGTCCATTTTTGTCACGTTTTTACGAGTCAGACAAACATTTCAGAGGGGGGGGGGAGGTTCAAACCCTCTAACCTTCCCCCCCCCCCTTGCATACAGCCTTGGTTGCCTGCGAATATACAGTCGGTTTATGTGGGGGGGGGGGCAGAACCTGGTTCCGATATAAGACAGCTGTTTTCTTGTGCTCACTTTTATTAACTAAAAACCACGGGGAGGACTCAATCGCATACAGATGGTGTTGGCAACTGTATCGTGTTCAGTATTCTTTGTTACACATAAATATCACCTGAGCCAGAATATTTTTGTGGGAATGTATGTGTTAATTAAAAAGAACTATCAATATATCCTTTTGCTTGGCAAAATTTCTGAAATTTTTGTTTCATTATACACGAATATTTTAGGAGACCTTTTATAAAAAAGAATAACAGTTTCATTAGAAGAGAAATTACAGAAAGTTGGAGATTAAAACTCAAAAACGGAGAAGAGGAAGTTAAAGCGCCCAATAGACTTCCAACAGGGAACAATCCTTCCGAATAACGTCAACATTTGACGTTAAAGATTAACCGATTAACGTCAATTGATTTTGCTTAAAGTTATTCTTTAATAGCTTTTATCAGGGGGTGCGAATTCATGAAAATTCTAGGAGGGGAAGGGGTTAGGGCAAGGATTTGTTTTTCATTTTTTTTTTAAACAAAAGTGCAGAAAAAGATTTTTTGAAACCCATTCTTCAGGGTTAATCCAAACATCGAAGTGTTCAATTTATGATAGCAGTGAGGGTGGGGATGTAGGGTGGTGCAGTGTAGTAGAGTGGTGCATGAGCAGTGAGGTTGGTGGGGATACAGTGAGGATAGGGATGTGCTCCTAGAGTTTTCAAGCACAACTTAGGTCTAGAAACAAAACACTTGAGGCCCCTCCCAGGATATTCAAATTACCTACCCTTTCCCAAAAATTAGATCTCATGGATCAATAATAGTAACTTCCAGAGTCTCTGTTACATCAATTCATAGATTTAAAATGGGTTAAAATGTACTTAGCTAAGCGAAACTTTTAAAACAGAAACAACTTCGCACTTTTTCTAACAAATAGGAACATGAACACAGTAGTTCTCATTCTCATTTCAAATTAAGCCAAGAATTAGAGAGAAATAAGAAATACACGTAATGAAATTCCTGCCTTGGTAATAATTCCACACTCCCTCCCTCTGGCTATGCCTCTGCATATATGTTCGAAAACAGAAATAACATCGCACTTATTTCTATCAATTAGAAACATGGACAAAATAGAATAGCAAGGTTCTAAGGTAGATAAACATTTCTAAAATGGAAGAATATATACTAATTCATAAAAATTCATGAAAAGAGTTGCTGGTAATAAATGTCCTACTTTTGGTAATAACTTCAGACTCCCTCCCTCTGGCTATGGCGCTGCAAAGACGTTACAAGACTTCTCAGTATTAAAAAATGGCAAAAATAGTATTATTAAATGGCAAACTAAAAACAGAGGCAGCATTTAATTTTCCAATAAGTAAGGAAGGGAGATAATCCCCCCCCCTCAAAAAAATACATTGTTTTTAAATTGTATGAAAAACTGAAATAGTTTTCTTTGAACAGACGTGCTAGGAACAATTAAAAGCTAAACTATTAGAAAATATAATAGGCAGTCGGAATTTTCGCCAGGTCTTCCAGGTCTTCCAATTCCCCGCTCCTCCTCCCCAGCTCTTCCTGAAATAAAGCACGACCCTGAAATTGGGATTTGACTCCTCCCTACTCATTTAAATGGCACCTCTGTTAGGAAAAAAGAAGAAATGGCTCTACACATTTTATTTGAAGACCTTTACCCCGTTGGGTTCCCAAATTCAAAAATAATATATAAAAAAAAAAAAAAATAACTTCACAGCTGAATGATATAATCTGTTGTCATTTTAGATCACAAACAGAAACTAGCAAAATGGAATCACTGATTTTCTGAAGGGGTGATCTGGGTGTTGGGAGGAGCAGTAGGCGTGACAGCTTCTTCGGCACGCTTAGCCTCTGCTTCTTTCAAGGCCTCTTCAAAATCATGGGTTGAGTTGGAACGAGATGTCACAACCTTGGACTAAAAAAAAAATAAAAATATTAAAATAAAGATTAAATGGGCCGTACTGATTCAAGGACATTAATTAAAAGGGGCAAAAAACATTTTATGTTAATGTTCTTAGCACTTCAAATAGACTTGGTACTGTAATTTGCCAATGGCAAAGAAGCCGTTTTTTTCTCAATTTATCTTCTATTTAAATACAAATTCATATCATTTTTCAAGAAACTTTCATTTTAGATAGCTTCTCCTCTAATCACACCGATCAGCCAGAATTCACACGGCGATATCGTTTAATCGTTTTTGCTTTACAAAATTCACTACCTTCTGTAAGAATTCAATTTCAGAGATAAGCTTCAACTAGCTACTCTGTGAATTCATAGACCTTAGAATATTATAGAAACAAGATTTCACTATTTTAAGCGATCGCATTTTTTTTTTGTAGGCACTGCCCATGTTATATAGCATATACAGCCTATATATTTTAAAATATGGTCAAACTATATGTATACTTATGGCGGAATAATAAGAGAGCCAATTTTGGACGCACTGCCAATGTGGAATTTCAATAAACTCGGATTTCCCATTATGATTTTATTGATATTTGGAGTTCAGCAATACAAGGTTTTTTTCTTAAAACCTACAATATGATAGAAAAAAAATTACGCTATTTTAATAATAATAATAATAATAATTTATTTATGCCCGCTCATGAACAAAAAATGACAAGCGGAGTACAAAGAGAGAAAAAGGAAAAAAGCAAAGAAACTATAACAATCAAAATCATACACACTATAATACCACACTAACTAATCGGCACAGTCATAAAGGGTATGCACCGGTGTGCACCGGCATTCAAAAAATTTTTCGAATGATTTTTTTCTAGCCTGATTTTCCAGATCTGGCAGTACTTCAGTCGGGTCACGCAAATTATACGAGCTCAGGAGACCAGTGTTACGTTGGTATAACGGTAGACGCAGCAAAAATTTCAGATACTTGCAATAAACTGATCGAAGTTTAATTTTTTCTGTTGCCATTAACCAATTCCATTGCGGTGAGATATGTGGAAGATGTGGCAATGCAATCGCTGAATAAAGTCGTGATAGCACTTTTCTATTCTAACTATACTTGAGTGCTGCTAACTTAGCATAACTAACTCGATTAATACAGCTAATTCTTTGCAAAGCGTTATCAGCTCATAAACATTGGTGTTTGGTCATCTTCGAAACAAAACCTAGGAGAATTCGGGATCTTGCTGCCCGATTGTGGCTTTAATGCGTCAGTATCTTCTGCCAAGCAGATTTACGAAACAGTAAGAGCTTCCTATAGCTTCGTTTTCCGGCTTCGAATAGCTACGTTTTCCGAAGTTTCGTAAAAGTGATCTACTTCGTTCCTATTATATCCAATTTTTGGACACTATTTTTTAGGTTATATTATTTTTGTCAGAATAAGAATACCTTGAAGCTTTAGGATGCCTAAGGTCACTGTAAAATCATAGAGAATTTGAGGTTTTTCTCTTGGTTCCTGTTTGTGATTAAATAAAAAAAACAAGTTTTTTTAACTGAAAGCAAGGAGCGACATTAAAACTTAAAACAAACAGAAATTACTCCGTATATGAACGGGACGGTCCCCTCCTCAATGCCTTGATCTTTACGCTAAATATTTTTTTTTATTTAGAAAATAAAGATTTTACACAGAGTCAAATTTTAGCTTAAAGAGCGAGGCTTTGAGGAGGGGAGAGTCCCTTTCATATACGGAATAATTTCTGTTAGTTTTAAGTTTTATGTCGCTCCTTACTTTCAGTTAAAAAAACTTTTTTTTTTTATTTAATTTCTGATCGTTTTTTAGTTAATACAGCTTTTATTTTGGCTCACCGTCATTGAATAAATAAACAAAATTTGCATAAAAATTCTAGTTTTCTTTTGCTAATTGGCTGTCTCTAAATTTGGTTCTGACGTAATTTACAAATTAACTTACGTAACAAACTTCTATATTCGTATATTCTTCTTCTGGCAAAAAATACAAAGTTGCAGATTTTTGCAGAAATGAGCTTGAAACTTATGTTATAGGGTTTTCTGATACGCTGAATCTGACGAAGTGATTTTCATTAAAATTTTTTCAGTTTTAGGGGATGTTTCCCCCCTTTAAAAAATCAGGTAAATTTTCTCAGGCTCGTAGCCTTTGATGAGTAATGCTAAACTTAATAAAATTCATATATTTAGAATCAGCATTATAAGCCCATTCTTTTGATACATTTATTGACATCAAAATTCCTTTTTTAAAAGTTTTGATTAATATTGATCCGTATCGCTTGTTTTTTTTTTTTTTTTTTTTTATTTATTATATTTTATTAAGTATATTTTGGGGTTATGCCCTTTTTCAATACCACGCTCTTTACTTTAAAATTTAAAAAAATTTTAATTCACAAACCCCTGAATCACAAAGGCCGTTTAAATAGAATAGATAGCTCTTTTGAAAGCACTAAAAAAAACTGTAGCGTAAAGAGCGAGGTATTGACTTGGGGGAAAACCCCCTCATATACGTAATAATTTCTGTTCATTTTAAGTTCTAATGTTGCTTCTTACTTTCAATTGAAAAAACTTGTTTTTTTTAAATTTAATTTCTGATCGTTTTTTAAATAATGCTTGGAAATCCGGTGCCCCCTTCATAGAAATGTCCCTTACCCCAAAGAAACATCCTCCACGGAAAGATTATCCCGAGTAACCCCCTCCTACAGCCCCCCCCACCCGAAAAAAATTCTTCCTGAAAATGTCTGTATACTTCCCAATAACCAATACAATATGTAAGCAATGGGCAAAGTTCATAACTTGCAGCCCTTCCCCTGGGAACTGTGGGGGATTAAGTCATCGTAAAACACATATTTATTAGATTTTCGACTATGTCTAACAAAATGGCTATCTCAAAATTTTATTTGGGTGACTTTGAGAAAAAAATGAGCGTGGGAGGGGGCCTAGTTGCCCTCCATTTTTTGGTCACTTAAAAAGGGCACTAGAACTTTTAATTTCCGTTTCAATGAGCCCTCCTACGATATTATAGGACCAGTGGGTCAATACGATTACCCCTGGGGAAAAAAAAAAAAAAAAAAAAAAAAAAAAAAAAACAAACACGCACCCGTGATCTTTCTTCTGGCAAAAAATGCAAAATTCCACATTTTTGTAGATAGGAGCTTGAAACCTCTACAGTAGGGTTCTCTGATACGCTGAATATGATGGTGTGATTTTTATTAAGATTCTATAACTTTTAGGGGGTCTTTCCCCCTTTTTTCAAAAATCAGTCAAATTTTCTCAGGCGCGTAGCTTTTGATGGGTAAGATTAAACTTGATGAAACTTATATATTTGAAATCAGAATTGAAATCTGATTCTTTTAATGTATCTATTGGTACCAAAATTACGTTTTTTAGAGTTTCGGTTACCATTGAGCCGGGTCGCTCCTTACTTACAGTTCGTTACCACGACCTGTTTGATAAGTTGAAAGCACTGAGGAAATATATAGCTCATTACAGCTGTTTGAATAAAATATCAAAAGCCGATCTAGACTACTATAGCCAAATAAAAGAAGAAAATATTGAAAAACAACGAGTCTATGGCCAGCAAGAAGAAAAAGAAGAAGAGATCTATTCACCTTTATACCAGTTGTAGTTGTCTATTGTCTGGGAAGTTGTCTCTGTTACTCAGAGCTATTCGTAGGGGGGAGGGGTAACCGGGTCAGATGGAGGGGCGCTAGGGCTGGGGGATTGCCCACTTTTGGCTTATATTTGAATCGGGAGGGGGCACTGATATTAATCTTCCCCCGGGCTCCACCAAGCCTAGGAATGGTTCTGCTGTTATTATAAAAGGGTCTTGTTCAGTTGCTACGTATATTCCATTTCCTTGGTATTTTCGTTCCGTAACTATTGTATATACTAGTTTTATTTTTCGTTTTATTCTTTATTGATATTAGATTTAATCCCTTTAAAGTTGTTATAACTTCACAGGGTGTTAGAATATTGGAAACTACATTGATAATGGTGGTTAAGTGTGGCTCTGAACATGGGCGCTTCGGAAGATAGAAGATGGTTTGTTTTTATATTTTCGAGAGAAATTGTCTACGGATTGTTTTGGGTACCCGACTGACTGAACGTGTTTCAAACAGTAAGCTCTACGAAAAATATGCTTCTATCCCACTTTTTGGGCTATAATGAGAGGAAGATTGAGATGGCTATAATGAGAGGAAGATTGAGATGGCTTTTGTGGAAGAACGATGACAGATTGCCAAAGATCGTAGTTTTCGGCCATCCATTATAGGGCCGAATGTAAAGCGGGTCGTCCACGAATAGCGTAAGAAGAGGTCACAAAAAAGGATTTGAAGGAAATTTTCCTTGGAGCTAAGCAGGGAAGCTTTAAGCTTTGTGCCGAGTTTCGTTCGTGTTTTTAATATTCCGTAGCTTTTGATAATTCTTCATGAGTTGACCAATTTTATTCATTCTAATATCTTTTATAGTTTTAAGTGAAATTATAGTTGTGACGTTTTTATTTTTGACTTACAGATGCCATGTTTAGGCCATGCCTATGGAATTTTGCATCTTGTTTTTCCATATATATTTTGATTTGACTTTGAATAGAATAGCATGGAGGAGGGGCGTGAGCAGCTGTGTTGGCCTCTGGCAGCTTGGTGCTGCAGTGACTTGTCAATAAAAGTAATAGTAGCAGTAAGGTGCTGTGGTTAGATTCGTTCTTTCTCTTGCTGTATACAGGCGAAATATTCGTTTGACTGTTCTTCTTTTACTTCCTATATCCATAAACCTGTTTCTTCCAGGATTTTTTTCTTTTGTTTTAGTAAAGCTTTTATATTTGCATATGGCAGTTTACAGTCATACATATGGCGGAATGCTCACAAGACCTGTACATTCTGCCAATGAAAGATTTTCAATATATCTAAATTAAATGATGTTGTCAACTACATTTGAATAAAAAAAAATGTTCCACCTCAAAACTAAGCTATTCAATCAATCATTTTATTTAAATTGAACCGAAAGAAAAATCACAGAAGGTTAACCCCCCCCCCCCATAGGCCCTCTGGTATGTGAGAGAGGAAGACTAAACATTAAATTAAATAATAGCACTAATAATAGATAATAGCACTCTTACGTTAATTATATTAGATTACAGCACTAATTAAGCATTATATTAAGCACTAAATAAATTTAATAATAGCAAAAAAAAAAGTTGAAAAGGAAAGATAGAGTGGGAAGAGAAAAGAGAGGAGATAACTAACTTTATAGGCATAGGTCGTGGTCAGTTTGCTGTTTTTTAAATTGTCCATACGAATGACATAGCCGAACTTTAATGGGTAGGAATTTCATATGGAGGCACAACATGCAACTGGATTAAAATCTGATTTATAGTTTTTGTTTTATGAATGATAATATCCATGTCATTTTTGAAAAAAACACAAGATTCCTTTCATAGTTTAGAATTTAAAAGATATAATTGTCCGAAGAAGTTAGGGAGTCCATGAAAATACTTGAGAATGAAAAAAAAGAGGTCAATCCCATGAGATACATAAAAAAAAACATTAAATCGAAAAAAAACTTCCCCGGAGACTGTTCCGCAAAGCATTTTATCCCAACATAACGCTTTTTTGATAAATTCTTGTCTATAATTGCCCGAAAAGCGTAATCATTATGAAGGATGAATTACCTTTGTGACCCCATTGGCAGGGAGCATATTGAAAATTGTCATAAAATGAGGGTAAAACATACGACCGCTGAATACCAACATGTTTGCAGTGTCAAAACAATTCTGAACTGACTGAACAGATTTGGAAAACAATAATGACAATTTCATAAGAGGTAGTTAATTTTATTCCCCCCCCCCCCTCCCAAGAAGAAAACAAGAAGAAAATTAACTTGCGGTTCAAGTTAGCCCGCGTTGGTTATTTATCCGCTACGGGTAATTATGCACCCTCGGCGTTTCACGCACAATAATAATGATAAGTCCCGCCTTAATTGGTGTAATAAAGGTCATAAGAATTCTACGCCCTAGCAAGCATATGCACAAATTACGAATAGCAGATTTTCAGGGTCTTTTAAGATTTTTTAGCGTAGTTTTTTATTCTATTGGCAACGTTGGATAATTGATTTGATCATTTTGTGGTTCTGTTTAAATTCAATTCAATTCAATTCAATTCAATTTATTCGAATAAAAACATAACACAAACATTAATAACAATAAAGATCCTAGAAGATAAATTGGGATTAATTTTCTTTCACAGTGCGTACTCATACCGTGGTCATAGGGCAATCAATAGTATTATGTACGGATTTAGCAGTGATGCGGTTCAGCATTGAAAGTCTTCAAGTCTAAGCCCCGTATTAATTGGTGCAATAAGGGTAATAAGGTTTCTATACCTTAGAAAGCTTATACAAAAATTGTTGAGAGGAGATACCGCCTCATCTTAATTCATACATTAGACAAATAGAAGAGACAAACTTTTTGTTCCTTTTATTGGTCTCCTTATTACTATAAAGTTTGAGGAGGATTTGTTAAACACTTTCCAGAAGAATCTATCTACAGATAATTTCAGGTACTTGTTATACTGATGGTATATAAACAATAATCTGCGCAAAAAAAATTGTTTCGATCCCACTGTTTAGGGCTTCCTGCTTCAGGAAGCTACGAGCTAACCTAACATGCTAAGGTTCTTCCCTGATGAGTCTACCTAGCCTCTTTTATCTCGTGCATTATACCAGTGATGTGATAAGCACGCCTTCTTTTTGTCGGATCTCCAAAACACCATATTACTCCTTTCCAACTTGCTCACAATCAAGCAGCTCGTGCAGCAACTTCTGGAGACCTTGATGTCAAACCTCTTTAATCGATCCAAGATCGTCTCGGTTTCTAAATTATGTGTTTTTTTACGAATTTACGGATTCCCTCCATCGCAAGAGTTATCAAAACTCGTTCCTCAAAGAAAAAAGTAGCTTGTGCAAGTTGTCAAAACACAGCCAGGTAGGACTACCATAAGACCGGACAAGACTACCCTGAGCAGGATACATCCCGTCAGAAATGTCTAAACATGAGCTTAGCCCGACGATCTGTCCACCATCCGGAATAGCCTCTCATCAGAAAGAGAGAAACCTAATCGAAAGAAAGGTAAAGATGGCTAGGACAAGTTTTACAGATGTCAGATGACAAATTGCCAGAGACTGTGCATTATGGCCATCCATCTGGGGCCAATAAAAAAGAAGATTGTCCCTGAATGGGGTCGACGTTAAGAGTTTCGATAGTGTGTGGAGGCAGAGAAGCGAGCACAGTTGCGTTGGCCTCAAGCAGGTTGGAGCTGCACTGAGTTGTTACTAGTTACTAGTAGTCCCCAACTGTAATACTGTGTTGCTTTAATACCAAGATAATTGTGAGATGGGATAGAAAAATCAAAGGGTGATCTACAGAGACTTTTAGCCTTTTTCGCCATGTCTTGGGAAGTGAAACCTTTGAACTCCTATGGCCACCATCCAGTGGCAACCTGCGGGATCAAGAAGGAGGTATCGTCCCAAGAACATGCTACGCCGGACACATCAGTTAGATTTCCGCTCTCTTAACACGTTCCTGCATCCGGAGTGGGAAATTGCGCTGGTGGCAGCAAGACATCCCGAAGACTGAAGACTCTATGTCGATGCCCTAGGCACATCCGGAAGCTCCGGAGGATCTAAGTAACCTTATTCACATAATTTCCCAAAAATGAATTACCGTTATTCACCAATTAAGACAAGCCACTACAAAAATTAAGACAGAGATTGAATTAATTAAGCGTTAGAATAACTTCACGCGGTAAGCCAGGAAAAAGGTAAGGTAATGATAAACAAGGTAACTTTGTTTTTAGTTGGTGTGACACTATAGCTTACAATAGAGCTTACTTGAGTTTTATTTATTCGTGAGTTTTCTTATTTTTTAGTTACTCAAGTTGTTACGTATAAGAAGTGGCTGGGTACGAAAACGTAATTCGATTCAGTTGGCGGCAGCTACGATTAGTCCGACAGTTCTCCTCATGACGCTCAAGGGCACCCTTAATACAATTCTCAGGTCAACGTTTCATAATGATTCCGCCTTCCAGCTCAAATTATACAGAATCATAAACTAAAAAGCTGTACGGACGAAGGATTTTAAAAGCGCAGGCCTGCGAAAGTTAATTTGACTTTTTCACGGAAAAACTAACATTTCCTTGGCAAATATTTTAAATTTGTAAAACATGACTCCTTAAATAATACCATTCATTTGGTGAAGGGTCAAGCAGCAAATTAAGTGTGATGGAAGAGCCTGAACGTGTATAAAAGATATTTTTACAAATTTAGAATTGAAACTTCAAATTTATTGAATCAAGTCATTGTTGGAAAGCTGTGAAAAAGTTCAAAGTAATCTTTAACGTAGAAAGAATTCCTAATCAGAAGGTTGGTGGAAAATATGCCCGGGCTGAGTAAATACGGGTGTTTTTAGCTCGAAAAACGCTTTTTCAACTAATCCAGACACAATTTGTTAACACGATAGAATATTTCGTCAATAACACCAATCGTCAACAACGATAAGAATATTTCGTCAACAACAAATATTTCGTTGACGAATATTGTTGACGAACCTACTTGTAATACAATTGCCAGAGACTTTTTGTCAAGCTGATCTCAAATGGAGATCGGCAGAACAATCAGTGGTGGCTCTGGGTCTCTTGCACCCTGGGCAAAATCTAAATTAGCCCTCCCCCCTGTCTCCCACAATATTTTTTAGGCCAAATTTAACAAAATTTTCATTTATTAACAAAATTATTTTCGATTTATTAATAAATTATTGAATTTATTTAATTATTCTTACTTACTTTAATTTAATTATTTTAATTATTATCAAATAGCGACGAAGACGACACTGCCCTTCCATCATAAACACAAACAACAAGTTCTTGGTTCTTGTTAATTGGATTACGGGATTTGTATTATAGTCCTTAACAGTGAAAGAAATAAGAGGTGAGATTTTTAGTTCCAAATAGCTCATGTCTGACACAAAGGAACCTCCTGAAAAAGACATAGATGTCTCACCTTTCCTGCCCTAAAAAAGAAACCTAACTAGAACCTCCCCCCCCCCGACTCCTATGTCTAAATCAATCACACATCTTAAGAGATACAAGCCCTAAACATTTTTCAAGCTAAAAGTACCGGTGAGACCCCTGGCAAAAAAGGAAAAATGATGCAATTAGATCACCACCTGATGAACCCCAGCCCGAGATTATATCACTCCCTGATGATTCCCAACCAATTGAATCGCTACCTAGCTCTTTAGATCAGCCATACTATTACATTGTGACCATCAAGAAAACCAATGGTCAACCCTTTACTAGAGATCGGTTAATGGATATTAGAAATCCTATATTTTTACTAGCTAACTCAACTTTTGAAGTAATTTTCCTGAAAGACGGTCTGAAAGATCTTTATTTTACCTCTCACAAGGCCGTGGATTCGGTCCTTTCAAGGTCCAAGGACTTAATCGTTGAGAGTTCCAAAATCTTTGCCACTTCAAAAGAAGTAGAAAAGTCATATAAATAGTCCCCGAAGCCGCGCCACGCCAACATGACGGCGGCGAATGGGGGATTTAGTATCGGCGGCGGCACTCCGCCAGGCGCGCCCAAAATTTTTTGGCGGCGCGCCGCCGATTTTAGACAGGCGGCGCGCCACGGCACGCCGGTTTTTCTGATTAAAAATAATAATAAAATTCCACTTCACCAAGCACGTTCAACCTTGATTTTAGTAAGGATTTTTAAATGGTTGGCTAAAAACATACAGGAACAATATGACTTACTTACTTGTTGTGTTTATGTTATGTTTTGTTGTGTAAATGCAAAGTGCAAATTATGTTCTGGCCTTGGAAAGGCATAGGGGTTTTGAACCCAACTTATGTTAATTTCCGCTCTTTTTGAGTTTGACGCGGTTATTTATTGTAATTTCTGTTCGTTTTGGGCTTCGTTTATTTATCGATGCTGATTTGTGGTAGTTTCACGCTTGGTAGATTATTTGATTTTAATTTTGCTCATTTTTTGTTTATTGGGGTTCTTTACTTTTCTTTGAAAAACTTACTTTGCGGAAACAATTTTTTAATTAATTTCTGTTCGTTTTATATTGACATAGTCTTTTCAGGGAAAAAGAAAATAATACTTTAAATCTTTTCGTTTTTTTTAAGAATTTATAGTTCGGCCTGCTATTTGTATGCTGGAAAAAAATTTTCAGCAACATTTAAAAACATAGACCCTTTTAAAAATCTGGACACAAATAGTAGTGTTTAATTTAGTTTCATACCAATTTTTAAGAGGAGAAGTTTGAACATAATACCCGAAAGTTTGAACATAATACCCTCAGTCGTTCTTGGGATACTGCTGAGATGCCTTATTGGGAATTAGCATTAACAGAGTGCATTTTGATTTAATCTTAAGGCAACATTTACTTTTTAAACATAAAGGAAATTGGGTGGGTGGGGGTGGTAAGGGGATTAGTTTCCCTCCAATCACTTTCGACTATTAAAAAGGACATCAGCCCTTTCTATTTTCAATCGAAGGAGCCCTTTTCGAAGTTCCTACGACAACTCCTTCGGTACGAAGTGCCCTGGTCTAAACAACAACAAAATGATACATTATACCCACGTCGATCTCTACTATAAAAGTGTCGAGCCTTCCAATCACTTTCGATTATTAAAAAGGGCACTAGGCTTTTCAATTTCCAATCGAATGATCCCTTTTTGAGTTCCTATGACAACGCTTTCTATAAACACCTTATATGCCCCCAGGGCATAAATTACAACCCTTACCCTAAGGGCTGTGAGTGTGGTTGTCATCCTCAATGACCTAATTTTCAGAACCTTCAACTACGTTAAACAAAATGGGTATCTCGAAATTTTGATTGGATGTGCTTCGGGAAATGGTGGGCGTGGAAGGGGTGTTAGTTGCCTTCCAATCATTTTCGACTATTAAAAAGAGCACAAGACACTCCAATCTATAATTAAATGAGCCCTTTTCGAAGTTTCTACGACAACTTCTTAGATATGAAGTGCCCTGGTCTAAATGAAAAAACAATAAATAATACATTGTGCCAACATCGTTCTTATATACCCCCAGGGCATAACTACAAAACCCTTGCCCTAAGGGTTGTGGGGGAGTAACCTCCTCAAAAAACATATTTTCTCTTTGGAAATCAGTTACACTGAACAAAATGGCTATCTTAAAATTTTGATTGGATGTGTTTGGGGAAGTGGTGGGCCTGGAAGGGGTGTTAGCTGCCTTCCAATCACTTTGGACTATTAAAAAGGGCACTAGCTATTCCAATTTCTAATCGAATTAGCCCTTTTTGAAGTTTCTACGACTACTCCTTCCATACGAATTGCCCTGGTATGAAAAAAATCAGGATACATTGTGCCAACATTGCTCTTTACTTGGGCAGCGCGATTGCGCTGCCTGTGATAACATCCTGAAGTTCCTAATGCTCTTCTATTTATCTCTTTTATTCCGAAAAAATCAGAAAGAAAAATTAACAGAAATTTAAAGTGGAAGGTAGAATTTTTATTTCAAGAAAAATTTCTTTTTCTTCTTCCTACGAACCGATATACATGTCGAACCCAAGATGACAGTATTTATCTTTAAGAAACAGATTAGCCGGGATGACGGTTGAAGCCCGGAGGTCGATATCGATAACCAAAAAAGAGAAAAAAAAAAAAACGGCGGCGTATTAGTGACGCCGCCGCTGCTAGAATCAGCGGCGGCGTCAGCGCGCTGATGCAAGCTCGGCGGCACGCCGCCGTCTTTTTTTCGGTGGCGCGCCGCCGACTTTTCGGCGCGGCTTCGGGGTCTACATATAAATACGTGGTTTATGGTGTTGACACCGGTATACCAATAGAGGAATTTACAGCTGAACTAATTGATTCTTCGGGTCATCCCGTCCAAACAACAACAGCCACAAGACTCAGATTGAAAAATGATGGTAATCTTATTCCCAGTCGCTCAGTGCTCATTGTATGCAAAAACGAGTTGAAAAGAGAAGTTTTTTTGTATGGTATGGCCCTTCGCAAAAAGTGCTATAAACCAAAGCCCCTAAAAGGCACAATTTGCCTAGCTCATGGTCATAGCAAAAATGATTGTAAACAGTTGCTCCAGTCATGTCGAAAATATGGTAAACCTAGCCACGTTACAGAAAATTGCACCGAGAAATACGCCTACTGTAAAAATTGTAATAATAAGGGGCACACGGCACTTGAGAAGCAACTCTGTCCGGCCTATCATAAGAGAGCCGAGATCCTCCAAACCACTGTGATGTTAAACTTGCCCTACTCCGTCGTAGCTGCTACAATCCCTAGACAACCAACTCCAAGTCGACCCTTAAATAGCCAAATTGAAGTTTCAAAGAACCAGAGGAAACAGGTCCCACCCCGAATAGATAAAGGCTTCTCTTTTACCAAATGGTCCACTGAATTTCCTCAACTTGAGGCCAAATCGCAATCGTCCTCTTCTCAACATCTATTTCTATCGCAGCCACATACAATTTATCATAACAATCAATAATGATAATGGTTAGCTACTTATCTTACCGTTTTTCGCGATACCTAGGTTGACAGTAAGCATTATCAGCAAAAAAATATCCTTAAAAAAGGCCATTACTACGCTCCTAGGAGAGGAAATCCGGCAAACAGCTAGGGCCCAACTTTTATCCTTCAAAGAAGGTATGGAATTCCATTCTAACTCAACATTTCCTACGATCCCAACTGTTACCAAGTCCCCCATAAATTTGAAAGAATCACCAGCCCCTGAAACGATGGTAGAAGCACCAAGCCATAGCAAAAAAAGAAAAAAAAAAAGAAAAAAAAAAAAAAAAAAAAAGCCGACCAACACAGTAACACAAAAATTTACGACCCCGCACAAAGTCCCTTCGGGAGAGGATGATGGTCAAAGCAAAACTCAAGCGATTAGATACCCGACAAGAATGTTTGCCGACTAACTAATGTGTAACTTTTTGTTTTTAACTAATTTATACGTTTCTAATAGCATTACTTTTAGTTATTCCGATACAGCAAGAAATCAGCATACCAACCCTATAAGAAGCCCCGATGCTACCTTAACTCATGCTAGTTGTAAATACCTTGATATTCTCGATTATGTTACCAATGTGAAGCCAAAACTAGTAAATAATAATTCTCTTAATGTTCTTTGTTTCAACATCAGAAGCATCCGGGATAAGTGGCTCAAGTTTAAAGATTTAATTTCATTCAATGGTGTTTACCCTTTTGACGCTATAGGATAAACAGAGACATGGCTTTCCGATAATGATGACACTAGTGACTTTTTACTCCCTGGTTACCAAATGATCCATATGCCCAGGAGATTGACAAAGTGTTCTGGGGGTATCTCACTTTACATCCGATCAAATATAAATTTTACCATGCTATCAAGAGTGCAAATCTATTTCCTCTACACAAATAAATCTGAGATGCATTTATTCAATAATTGTTAGCATACCTATCGGCCATAATTCCTATATACTTTCCTTGTTTTATAAACCATCTCCATTTCCGATCAAATGCTTTTGTAATCTGTTTGATGATTTTTCTAATTTTATTAATCTACCCAATAAAAAGGCAATAGTTTTTGGGGACTTTAATTGTAACCTGCTCAATGTTGGTAAAAATATTGAATCTGACACTTTTTTTGAATCGGTAACCGCGAGTGGTCTTCTACCCACAATTTTTTCCCCAGTAGAGTCGGTCCTGTGAGATCAACTTCAATATTAATTGATAACATTTTTGCATCCACTTCCCTGGGAAATGACCTGTCCTCTAATATAATATTTTCGGATCTGTCAGAACATTTTCCTATTTACTTGTCACTACCTTCGCAACCACGACCTCTACGCTCTAGAATTAATATCCCAACGCCTACTAGAAATTGCAGCTCTGCAAATATAACCCATTTTATCGATTGCCTAAGAACCACTGACTGGTCCGATGTTTTAAATTGTCAAGAGGTAAATTCTGCCACAAATAGTTTTGCGCAAAGGCTAAATGAGATTATCCATTCAAGTTTTCCTATTCGTAAACCTAACTGGAAAACTATCCCTATATGCCCCTGGATGTCACATAGCCTCATTGTCTCCTCATATCGTAAAAAAAACTTATACAAGTTAGCCTGCAAGACCAGTAGTGATATTGACCTATCAAATTATAAAAATTATAAAAACTTGTACACTAAACTCATCCGTGAAGCGAAGAAAAATTATTATTATACAAAAATTCTCAATTGCAAAGGAAACCTGAAAAAGATTTGGTCCACCATTAATGATATACTCTCAAAAAATAGAAAATCAAAGTCTATACCTATACGCCTTAAAGACGCAAATGGCGGATTAATTGACCCTTTACATGCACCTGACGCATTTAATAATTATTTTTCTAATGTTCCTCATACTGGCTGGCTCCCGCACCTCCTTACAAGCTGTACTCCCTTGCTTCTATTCTAAATCCATGTTTTTCTGCCCAACTGATAGCAGTGAAGTACTTGGATTCATCGGTTCTCTCCCTAACAGTCTTACACCTCTAGTCTAGACTGTCTTGGATTAAGTAATAAGCTCCTGAAGACCAATATCTCCTTTTGTTTACGAGCCCATCAAGCATATTGTCAACCTATCTTTAACCGACAGAGTTTCCATTGATTTACTAAAGTCAGCCATTGTTATTCCAGTTCTTAAAAAGGGCGATCCAACTGAGATAGGTAATTATCGTCCAATCTCGATTCTTCCTGTTATATCCAAAGTACTCGAGAGAATCATCTTCAGACGTCTGTCTCCCTTTCTGTTTGACAGTCAGAACTCCGTTTCCTTGATTTCTCCTCACCAATACGGCTTTAGGCCGAAATTCTCAACTTCTCATGCCCTAATTGACGCCACACAGTTCATACGCTCACAAATCAACCTTAAAAAAACTGTATTGGGCTTATTTTTGGATGTCTCTAAGGCCTTTGACACGGTCGATTATAGTATTTTAATAAGTAAGTTAAATATTTACGGTATTCGTGGCGTTCCCCTCTCTTGGTCTGATTATTATCTATCTGGAATGGTACAGAGTGTGAGCTTAGGTGGAGTATCCTCTCAGCCCTTACCTGTTCGGAGGGGTGTCCCACAAGGCTCCGTTCTAGGCCCTATTTTATTTCTCCTATATATCAATGATCTTGTTATAGACCTGGGCCCTTCAAGGTATCCTGTACTATTTGCTGATGACAGCAACTTCTTCATCACTGGAACCAAATTACCATCGGCAATAACCTCTGCCCAAGTCCTTCTGAACAGAGTCCAGGCGTGGTGCCTTACGAATAACATGACCATTAATAGCAAAAAAAGTCAAGTAGTATTATTCAGAACCCCCTACAACAAAGACGTAATTCAACCTGCTCTTGGTCTCAAGTACTCCTCTGACATCCTCCCACATGGAGGTTGCCAAGTTTCTTGGTGTATTTATTGACTCATGCTTTCCATTCTCTAATCATATTTCTTACATCACAGCAGTAATTTTGAGACAAGTAGCTATGATTAACCATGCGAACTATTTTCTTCCTCCTGACATCCTAGTTACCCTCTATTATTCCTTTATTTTTCCATACTTTTCTTATTGCGGATCAGTTTGGGGAAATAAAAACCGGTCCTTCACTAAAAAACTCAAATTTGCCCAAAACCGTGTCATTAAAGCAGTTTTTCGGCTTCCCCGTCTATATCCAACCCGTGATTTGTATTCAGATTTTGGCAGAGCTCCACTTGATCAAATCATACAAAAACTAAACATATCGCTTGCTTACTCTGCTTTCCACAATAATCTTCCTCCTCAACTACTACTACTACTACTACTACTAATAATAATAACTCACCGCAGCACCAAGCCGCCTTAGCCCAACACAGCTACGCATGCTCCTCCTCCATCCCAATCTATTCAACGCCTCCCTTTTTACACCCGCCCAAGAAGTTCCCATTTCCTTTAAATCTTTCTTTATGACGTCCTCCCACCCCAGACGGGGACGACCTGCTTTCCGTTTAGCCCTAGATGGTTGGCCGAAAAGAACAATCTTCGGCAATCTGTCATCTATCATCTGCACAACGTGCCCTAACCACCTCAACCTTTCTTTCATTATAGCCCTAGAGAGCGGTATTGAATCACACCTTTCGTACAGCCTATTGTTTGAAATACGGTCAGTCAGCCGGGTACCCAGAACAATCCTTAAGGAATTTCTCTGGAAAACATCTAGCAAATCTTCATCTGGTTTTCGGAGCGTCCATGCTTCAGAGCCATATTTGACCACTGTCAGCACTGTAGCTTCTAATATTCTAATCTTGGTTAGCAAACTTGTCTTCCTATTCTTCAAGACTTTTTTTTAACTGTGGAAAAACACCCTGAGCCTTGGCTATTCTATTTTTAACATTCTCACTGCTTCCACCATCTTTACTAATAATACTACCAAGGTAAGTGAAGCTGCCCACCTGATAAATCTTATCATTACTCAACGTCACGTTTTCTTCTTTACTTATTCTTAGCATTAGTGACTGAGTCTTCCTAACATTAATTTTCAAACCAATTCTAGCACACTGAACTCGCAAAAACTCTTAAATGTCATTCATTTTGCTAACACTTTCATCTAGGATGCTTAAATCATCAGCATATTCCAAGTCCAGCAGACTTTTTCCTCCCCATTTGTTTCCGTGGTTTCCCATTTCCTTTCCTGTGCTCCTTAAAACAAAGTCCATCAAAATAATCCATATAAAGGGGGATAGAACACAGCCCTGCTTAACTCCTGATTTAATACAAAACCAGCTGCTAACCTCATTTCCTACCTTAACCGCAGCAGTGTTATTCTCGTACATAGCACTAATCACTTTAATGTATTTGTCTGGTATACCATACAAGGATAAAACCTTTACTAAAGCTCTTCTATCAACAGAATCGAACGCTTGCTCGTAATCTATTAAACTGAGGACCAAAGGTGTTTGAAAACTCAGGCACTTCTCAATTATTAGCCTAAGAGTGAAAATTTGTTCGACATATCCTCTACCTTTTCTAAACCCGCACTGTTCTTCTCTTAAAATTTTGTCTACGGCATCTCTCAGTCTAAAAAGTACCATATTACTAAGTAATTTACTACTTACAGAGATCAGACTAATGCCTCGATAATTACCACACTCACTTTTATCCCCTTTCTTATAAAGTGGCTTAATTAAGGTTTTTCTAAAATCGTTAGTTACTTCCCCTTTTTCAAAAATCATATTCATAATCTTCAATAACTTATTTCTAACCTCAGCGCCACCATATTTAAGAGACTCATTTACCACCCTATCAGCACCTGGAGCCTCATTATTCTTTAATCCTTTTACTACTGCTGCTAATTCCTCCTCACAAAACAAATCTTCCTTCACATCCAAAGTATCACAAACTTTTTCATTTTCCTCTATATTTTTTCTTGCAACTCTATCTCGGTTAAGCAAGTTCTCAAAGTGTTCGGCCCATCTCTATTTAGTTTTTTCTTCATTGCTAATTGCGACCCAATTCCTATATTTAACTGGGACAAGTCTGGATTGACTAGTCCCTCTCATTTTATTAACATGCCAGTACAATATTTTACTATTATTCTGTCTAGCTGCATCTTCCAGATTCTCGGCAATTTTTTCCATGGCCTCCACTTCACACCTCCTTACTTCATATTTTAATGCTTTCTCCACTCTCTTTACATTTCTTTTGTTTTCATATGATCTATCACTCAGATAATTCTTGTACAAGTCCTTTCTCCTTTCTATTAAACATTAAGCTTTTTCACTAATATTCTTAGATGCAGTTCTAGCTTTCTTTCCAAAAACACCTTCAGGAACTTCACAAATTATTTTTTTTTAAATTATTCCAACCATCTTCCACATTATCAAATTTTAAACTCTCAAGTTTAGTATTCAACTGTTCAACAAGTGAAAATACAAAAGAAATTTATATTAAAATACGACCACTAAAACTATACGTTTTTAAAACAGTCCTAGTATCCTTACTTCAGGGAAGTTTAACCAGGACCAACTGTCTTCAGCCAAAACATAGTATCTGTATTTTTTAAGTTTTGAGAAAATCGTCAAAAAATATTTTCTCATTTTAGAGAAGGAAATATAGACGAAGATACATAATTTCGTCAATAAGTTTCCGTATTCCAGATTCTTACCGTCTTTGTCAAACCAATTTCTGCTGAAAGTGGATATTAGGTTTTGTAATTATAGTACGATCATGCTTCGTTTTGACTGTGGAAAGCAGTGATGAAATAAGGCGAAGCCTGATAGTTAATAGGCCGAAGTCGGTTTTAATCGGTGAAGTCGGTGAGATGACTTGTATACAATCAGGCGCCCGCCCAGTGACTAGAGGTGTCCCGCAGGGGTCAGTTCTTGGTCCGATTCTTTTTTTATTGTATATTAATGATATGCCTGATTGTATCCCAGGTTGTTGTTTTAATGTTAGTGATATGGTCAAAAATCCCAGGAATGAGACGCTGTCATTATTTGCTGATGACACAGTTGCTGTTAGTACCGCGAAGACAGAAGAATTACTTCAGACATCGATGAAAGATGCTTTTGATAGGTTATATTCCTGGTTGAGGGTAAATAGATTAAAGATTAATCTGGGTAAGACTAATTTTGTTATTTTTTCCCGTTCACCAGATTTTTATCCATGGTTTCAGGATATTGCAATACATTATGGAGTTTTAAAGCGGGTGTGTTCTTACAAGTACCTGAGGGTTTATATTGATGATGTTTTATCATTCAATCGTCAAGTACATTATGTTTGGAAAACCGTGTCTCGTAACCTGGGTATAATGAGAAAACTTAAGCATTTTTTTCCTCCTTTTGTTATGCACCTTCTTTATTTTTCCCTTATCCATCCATATATATTGTATTGTAGTAGCGTTTTGGCTTGGAACATTTCCTTCTATTTTTCGGCCAATACGAGTTCTACAAAACAACGCTGTTCGGCTGTTAGATGGCCTACAACCCCGGGACTCGGTACGAAACGTGTATGAGCGTGTAAAGATACTGCCAGCTTCTGGATTAAGGGAGTTGTATACACTTCTATTCATTTTTAGGATTCAGTGGGGTATAAGCCTCCCGTGTTTTGATAGCTTGGCTAACCTGAGATCTTTTGCCCATGATTATGATACTAGGTCATCTGCAGAGATTAATATTCCACAGGTAGTTTCGGCCCGATCGATGTTTTCTTTGCTTCGCAGGGGGATCAGAAGTTGGAACCATCTTGATCAAAATATAAAAAATATAGGTGATATTTCTTCGTTTAATATATTAATTAAAGGGATGCTTTTTAGTAAGTATGAATTCTAGGGTTTTTTTTTTTTTTTTTTTTTTTTTTTTAATAATGTTATTGTTAAATTTTTATGGGTCCTGGGGGTGATGATTATGAATATGATTGCAAATTTAATGAAAATGTTATGGTTTAAGGTTTGTGGTGATGTTTGGGGACTGTGTTATAGATAGGTTATTATTTTTTTCGTTTTTTTCTTTTATTGTTGTTTTGTTATGTTAGTGTATTTTTGCCACCCCCTTGGACAAGTTTTTACTTCTTGGGGTGGCCACTAAACTTATGTTAAATTGATTGTTTGTTTAAAATAAATCTCTCTCTCTCTCAAAAAATCCGTCTAAATAATAGGACGAATCTCAGGAAGTATAAATAAGGATAAGGTAAATACCCTCCAGTCATTGATGGCACAAAGATTGTGGACATCTATTGACGTTTTACCTCCTTGGACAGTATAACAGAGACAGATGGCAAACTTGTTGCCCAAACTTACGGCTGATAGGATCAAACCCCAAGATCTGTATTACCCTGCAGAGATCGATCAATTGCGCTACCACAAGTTATAAAATTTCCCATACTGGGAATCGAACCCGAGCCTGCTGGATGAAAACCAGATATCCTAGCTACTAGACCACATGGAAATATCAGAAAGTATAGCAGATAAAAATTCTGATTACACAATCGCACTTGCTACATCGAGAATAGGGGAGGTCTATCCTTAACTCAAAATCAAATTTGGTGGAGATACCAAGTTGTGGCAGAAGCCAATCAAGACCTTAGCGAAACCGAACATATCAAAAGGCCATATGACATTATCAGAGAGTTTAGAAGATAAAAATTAAGATTGCACCATAGGAATCGCTACGTCGAGATCAGGGAAGGTCCATCATAACCTCAAAATCAAATTTTGTGCGGATTTTTGTGGGTTCTGTCAGAGGAAAGCCGAGGCCCTCCTGGAGCCAAATATATAACCGGATCTGAAACAACACGATGAACCAAGGGTTTGCAATTATGAAGCAAGAACAAGTAAGAATCATCTTATTTGCATAATCTTTATGACATTTTATTAGTTTAGGCGTTTCATTTATTAGCTTTAGATAGTTTGTCTACATGAGAAGCCTTTCAAGTGCTTTCTCAGTAAAACTACGATATGAATTATATGAAACAATGTGAATCCTTATAGCTGTTTTTTGTTTCAACAACTTGATGAAACTTATTATTGAAAAACGATATACAATAAGTGCTGAATCGTTTGTAAACATTGAATAGTCTTATGCAAATCTAAGTTAGTAAGAAAATTGTTCCGGGAAGTCACAAGTACGAAACGGACAATATTTTACTATCAACTTACAATTTTTCTTCTGCCCCCCTCTTCAGTGAAAAGTTGCGGTCTATTTGACTCCCCATGACCCCCCCCCCCCCGAATTTAATTCAATCTCTAAAACTTTTCTTGAAATACTGTGGATATTTAGTTAAACTAGCGATCGCAATTTATATTGCAATCTCACTGTTCAAACCCAGCAGCCCCTCCCCCTGGATATGCCATTGCGCTCAATAAAATAAATAATCAGCTACTTTAAACCTTCTCGGACGAAGACAAACGATCTGGGAGGATCTAGTTTGTCGTAGTGCGGTAAAACTAGTCGGTGGGGTTCGGTGATTGGCCTTCTCGGACGAAGACAAACGATCTGGGAGGATCGAGTTTGTCGTAGTGCGGTAAATCTAGTCGGTGGGGTTCGGTGATTGGCCTTCTCGGACGAAGACAAACGATCTGGGAGGATCTAGTTTGTCGTAGTGCGGTAAAACTAGTCGGTGGGGTTCGGTGATTGGCCTTCTCGGACGAAGACAAACGATCTGGGAGGATCTAGTTTGTCGTAGTGCGGTAAAACTAGTCGGTGGGGTTTGGTGATTGGTCTTCTCGGACGAAGACAAACGATCTGGGAGGATCTAGTTTGTCGTATTGCGGTAAAACTAGTCGGTGGGGTTCAGTGATTGGCCTTCTCGGACGAAGACAAACGATCTGGGAGGATCTAGTTTGTCGTAGTGCGGTAAAACTAGTCGGTGGGGTTCGGTGATTCGCCTTCTCGGACGAAGACAAACGATCTGGGAGGATCTAGTTTGTCGTAGTGCGGTAAAACTAGTCGGTGGGGTTGGGTGATTGGTCTTCTCGGACGAAGACAAACGATCTGGGAGGATCTAGTTTGTCGTAGTGCGGTAAAACTAGTCGGTGGGGTTCGGTGATTGGCCTTCACGGACGAAGACAAACAATCTGGGAGGATCTAGTTTGTCGTAGTGCGGTAAAACTAGTCGGGCGGATTCGGTGATTGGGTCGGGTCTCTTTGGACCTAAAGTCGGAGCAGCACTTTGGACCTAAAGCACTTTGGCACCTTAAAAACTTAAAGTTAACTAAAAATATGGAAACTAATGACCAATTTCGGCGAACAGAAAACACAAAAAAATTAATCTAAATGACATAATCGTGCTCTCAGGCCATAAGTCTATAGTTTATATAGAAGAAAATATAGTACAAACCACCATTGCTGTATTACATTTACCCCTTACACCTCCCAGAAGCCAGACATAAAGTTAAGAATAAAACATGTTTTAGCTAGAAATTATCGGTGACTCTTATAAACAGGGAGATGTTATCAGGTTTTCTATTTTATTAACCTACTTCTATTAGTTTAACCTTTTATTAACCTTTCTATTTTACTAACCTTACTGTGAATAGAACCTAGTCCAACAATGTCTTTAAAATTTCTTGGCAAATTTGAGATAAAATAAAGCTAGCACTGCTGTGGCGTTTCTTCAAAGTCAAAATTTAAAGTTCACAAGATTCATCCCCCCCCCCTTTTGAAAAAAAAAACTCCAATAAAATTACAACTTCATCTCCCAGGCCTCACTTTTGATTCGCCTCACTACTTAACTGTGAGTATATTGTGTTTTCCCATAGCAATTTATAGTCCAAAAGCGTTTAGACTGACCTCCTCCAACACAAAATTTGAAAGTTTTAAAATATTTTTAACTCCCTGCCCCCACTGCCTTCTCTCTCAAAGTCAAAATTTGAGGTTCACCTGGCCCCCTGACACTCCATGAAGGTTTCAAATTAATGTCCCAAGCCTGTGTCGAGACGTTACAGATACGCTAGTTTGATATCCTCTACCATATAACAACTTTTGATAGATCTTGGTATTTAGACGTGAATCGATTCCCCATTGTGGGGCAAATAGCAAAAAAAAAGAAAAAAAGAGAAAAAAATGCATAAAGTGTTTGCCCCCCCCCCCTAAATACGAAATTAAATTCCCCGAAATATTACACATATGGTTTTTAATTACCTGAACATGCATTGTATCTTTAGTTTACCTCAACCCCTTCTTCAATCAAAACCTTGAGGCCGACTCGACTCCCCACCCCCTCCCCAAAAGTTCCAATTCATTCCCTCAAACCCTTCTTGAGGTATTGTGGATATCCCATTTTGTTAAACTGGTTATGGTGTCTGTCAATTTACATTACTGCCTCACTGTAAAAATCCCACGGCTCCTTAAAGTACCAAAACTTCCCGGACAATTTGAGACACAACATAGTAAGCACTCCGCCACCTCTACCGAATTAAAAATCGGTGTCTAAATGATCAATTCCCGATCCCCCAAAAAATCCCTGAAAGTTTCAACTTGATTTACCAAGCAGTTACTAGCATATTGGAAGTAGGACATTTTGAGGTTATCTTTCGATATCTTTTAATTAAGATATGTTTTGATTGGCCATGCTACTTTGCTGTGAATAGATTCTGTTTTGCTATAGCGGCTTGCAGTCTAAAAACTTTTAGTTTTACGTCAACCTCCTCCAACATAAAATTTGAAGTCCCCTTCTGCTTCTCGAACACTAACTGAGAATTTCAACTGAATCTCCAGAGCTACTCCCAAGGGATAGCACACGTGGTAATTTGATCACCTGAATGCACATAGTGTCTTTTGATTTAGCTTTACTCTCTCTCCCTAATTTTTATTCAACAGCCATTTGCATCCTCCCCCCCCCCCCAACAGTCCTTAAAAGTTTGAAATTGATACCCCAAGCCGTTCTCAAGATATTACAGACACATTATTTTGATAACCTGGCAAAATGCGTCTTTTGATTTACCTCACTACTTGTCCGTGCATAGATACTTTTTTCCATAGCGGCTTATGGCCTAAACATGTTTAGGCTAGCTTTGATCTCCTCTAGCATAAGACTTGAAGTTCCCTTCTTTTTTTTAACACTAACTGAAAATTTCAACTCTATCCCCGGAGCCGTTTCCAAGGAACTACACATGTTGTAATTTGATAGTCAGAATGTACAGTGTCTTTCGATGGCTCTACTCTTTCTAAGTTTCATTCAGCCTCACCCCCTCAACCGTCTTTGAAAGTTTCAAAATCATACCCTAAACAGTCCTCTAGATATTACATATACACTATTCTGATATCCCAGCAAGACGTGTCTTTCGATTTACCTCGCAACTGGTCCGTATGTAGATTATGAGTCTCATTGGAGCTTACAGTGCAAACACGTTTGATAGATCGTAGACAAAAATTCAGCCCCCCCCCCGCAACACTCAATTTGAATTTTCCTTGTCCCTGTCATTTAATCACTTTAGAACCTAAACGTTCCCTGATGTTCCCAAAAGTTCCTGAATAGCACCATAAAGGAAGTCATCATTCGGAAAAATATACTTAAGAGTGTTTTGATTTAGGACAGTTATAGAGAATTAAAGTTTAATCATTTTGGAATATTCTCGAAATATTCCCTAGCGAGTTAAAAGAGGCAAAATAAGATTATATATATATATATATACATATCTGAAGACAATGGAGGAGGGGCGTCAGATTAGGGTAGACGCCAGGGTCTTACTTTATGTCCTGCATGAATACACACTGGGGATTATTCTTATTAAAAAAAAGTAATATCAGCCTTATATTTGTAATTACCAACTTTAAAAATCCTTAATTGCCAGCTTTTGTGAAAACCAAACGCTATATGAGAGTTTCAGACTTTCACATTGCAATAATAGCCTCAGATTTGTAATCAAAATGTCAATTAACAGTAAACTATTTGGTCAAATTGTAACTGAATTGCGATCTTAAACATATTTGTAATGTGTTATCTGGTATTTGTAATCAGATTTGAAATAGATTTGAACCCAATCATATATGTAATATTTTCTGTTCGTTTAAAGTTTTGATGTTGTTGCTGTTGCAGTTGAAAAACTTGTTTTTTTATATTTAATTTCTGATCTTTTTTTAAATAACGCTGGGAAGTCCGGCGTCCCCTTCATAGCAATGTCCCTTCCCCCATCAAAACTTCCCTCATGGAAAGTTCCTCCCATATAACCCCCGGTTTATGGGTTCCTCCTAAAGTTCCTCCCATATAGCAATTAGATTTGAAATCAGATTTGAGAGAACAACTTTAGTGAAATCAAGCACCATTTGTGGTGTTTTTTTTTTGTTATTATTGTTATTAACTATTTAGGACAGTCATTCTAGATCTTAATGATGAAAACTTAATTATTAAAGAGTAATTCTCTTATTAAGGCTAAGGCAAAAAATTGAGCAAATTATTTCAATTATAATCGTAATTAGTAATCACAATTTTAATATTTCCAATTTAACTGTGATTTGCTGATACTATTTCCTAAAATAAATTCTTGCTATGTGTCGTAGAGATCTTATTAACAGTTATTCTGCGTGTGCAAAACTAGATCGAAATATGGTATTTAAGTTTGTCTCCTCCTCAGCACTTCCTTCTTCATCACCGTCCTCAGCTGACATTCCAGAAGCTGAATGGTATACATATTATGAATCCGAAGTTTCTACCCCTGATCCCATCATTGAGGAACCTTATGAAGTAGCTCTAGATCAGTTCCTGGATGCTCAACCATATGAAAATTTTGTGATCAGTACCCTTTCGTTCGAAGATGCCATCCAAAAATCAAATGGAAACGTTCATCTGTTTTTGACCAGCTTCTTTTTGCATCAGAGATCTCAGTCCTATCTCTAGAGAGCTTAAAATAGTCTGCTACACCTCTCCACACCAGTTCGGATTTAGGCAAAGTACCGGCTATGCCGACGCTTTGACAACTGTTACAAATGTCTTGATTGATGCGGAATCGTCTGGAGAAAGCCTTGTTTTGGAGGACATGATGTCAGACGTACACTCTCTTATCCATGCAGCGATGCTTTTGAAAGCTCAATGTGAATTGAAAGCTAAACGCAAAAATGAACGGTAAACGTGGATTGAACCTGGCCATTATTCGTTCTCTTCGGAATTTACTATCAAGACTACGTATCCGCCTGAAGCTACCCCCAGATAAAGGCATACCCCGATTCCGCGTAGACAACTTATTCCAGTCAAGAAAGGGGCCCATCAAGGAGCTGCCTACTCTTCCGACCTCTTTAATAACTATGTACTGGAAGCACAAAATTTGTGCCCACCTTTGCTGATTTTGTTTTCTATAAACCTTTCCTTGGTATGCTATGCTGACGACCTCCTAAACCTTAGTCAAACTTCAACGTATCACCAAACTTTTTGGAATCTTTGCAGCGGAATATCAGAAAGTTGGGCTTGAATTCAACTCCTCCAAATCTGATATTGTCCTGTTTAACTGGAAAATAGATTCCTCTGCCCCTTCCATCCTGCCTGGATCTAGCTCTGTTCTACCTATAGATCACCTTATGTATGTAGGTCTGCCCATCCGACACAACCGAAAACTTCTTCTTGAACAAATCTCAGCTTAAATGGCGACGAAGACCAAACTGCCTTTCCATCATAAACATCAACAACAAAAAGTAATAATATTTCCTTGAATAGGGACTTGGGGGAATACTCACTAAATGCTTTATATACAAATTTAATTAAAAATGATTTTACAAAATATATTATAAAATCAGTAGACCCTAAAACAGAACCAGTCACAAATAGACCTTCTAGGTTAGCTTCCAAAAAGGCAAGATTAGCAGTGAAAGCGTGTTTTTAATTATTTTTTATTCACTTCAATGAATTGCCTTGTTTCACCTCATTTTATTTACCATTCCTGGTTGAAGTTCGCTGAAGTAAGGATGCTGGGACTGTTTTAAAATTATCATTTGAATAATGGTTGTATGTTATTGTAAGTCTCTTTTCTTTTATATATTTATGTTTTACTGAGGACGGCCCTTGGACATAGGGTCGAAATATTAATTTAAATATAGAATTCCACCGTCTTGCGAAAAGAATCCCCTATCGTTCTTCTTGTTGTTGAAGCTTATGCTTCCATTGTATCTTGTAAAATTCTATTCAACCGACCTCTTTTAGCAAGTCTATATAATGCTGTTGCCCTGCCCCATATCCTCTACTCCGCACCCTTCTGAAAACTCCTAGCTAAAACTGACAAGAGTAGAGTTTGATCCATGTTCTTTCGTTTTGCAAAGTATCTGCTTCATCTGCTTCCATGGTATAGAAATTCGCTCGCTATTGCGAAAATTAAGGTTGCTGACCCAGAGGTTGCCGTCGCCAGACATATAGCGAAATATAATAGAAAAGTAGATGGGAAATTAAACTATTGGTCCCACATTCTTAAGCAGTGAAGTACTTTCTTCCGCGTTATCTCAGTATTTCCGTTGTTTGCAGTCTGTAGTAATAATAATAATTTAAATCTTGTATGATTGTTTAACGCTTGTGTTCTGCAGCATATATAGTATATCGCGCCGTTTTAAAGAATTCTATCTTGCAGATATATTATATTAAATTAGATGGTGCTATTATGGTTTCTCAAATTATATCCTTCGGCTCCCGCCTTGGACCCAAAACTCGTTTGTGTTTGTTCGTTATCCATGTACTGTCGTTTCAGTAAGTATTGTGAATTTTAATTATTAAACTGTCAAACGACTGAAGCCATATGTGTAACAAGACATCATGGGCAGCACAAATCAAAAGGATATTAGATAAGAATGGATTTTCAAGTTCGTGGGAGAAGGGAAAAGGGCCAGAAGATCATGCAAAGTTTTCCAAGAAATTTAGTGCAAAACTTGAAGACCAAGAAGTGCAACTATGGCAATCAGCTGTGGATAAATCTCCGAGTCTTACTTTGTATAGAGAACTAAAAGAGAATTTTGGACAGGAGTTTTATTTAAAGCTGGGATTGCCCAGCTTAAATATATGAAGATTTGGATTGACATTCGAGCAAATTGTCTTCCAATTTATGGTAAGGTTGTAAGGAAAATGAGGGAAGGTAAAGAGGCCGGGTGCAGTTGCTTTTGCTTGGGGAAAATGATTATGGGTTGAGCCCTTTCCTCCTCCGGTGTAAGCAACTCTCTCATTTAAGGGGATCAATTATCCAGGATGGGGAGGATAGGCGGCTTTGTGAGTTAATGAGGTCTAGGACTCCCCGTTATATTGTGGCAGTAGGAAATTTTGTATTGATGGGAAGGATGTCAAATGGAGTGTAATTTTTCTTTAGTATTTGTCTTTTTTGTATATGGTTATAATAGGCTTTAAAATACAGATTATTCTTATTATATTATCTATAGCAGTGGTAAGATAATGGGCACATTAGATAGTAAATGTTTGTGTTTATACTCGTTCTCTTAGAAGTCTGTTTCTTTTTATTCTGGCTTCTTTCGTATATTTGCTTGTCTTGTATTTTGTCAAGTGTCTAATTGTTGTCTTTACTGTTTTATTATTTTGTTTACTTTTACTGCTCCATCTTTCTACTTTTGTCTGAAGTCTTCTTAATTTTTGGGTTTTCAAATAAATAAATAAATAATGATTTTTTTTTAGGGCTGTCATTCTGTGATCTTAATGCTTAACATTTAATTACTAAGAAACATTTTCTCATTAAGGTCAGGGCAAAAACTAGGCAAATCGTTTTAATTATAATTGTAATTACTACCATTGTCATTAACACATGTAATAAAAAAATTGCAAGTAGATTAATCTATAATTATTTTACTAATTCGCTTTTGATTTTGACTATAATTTAATCCTAATTTATATCACAATATGTACTTAGTGCTTTTTGTTATTTATTATTATAAGTATTCTGTCACCTTAATGACTAAAATCTAAATACTAAGTTCAATTCTCTCATTAAAGGTCCGGGCCAAAAGGGCAATTTATTTTAATTGTAATTGTAATGAGTTAATTACAATTAAATTACAACTGTAACAAACTAATTTTTTTGGTTTTAATTGTATATTAATCGTAATAACAATCACAATATATACTTGGTACTTTTTAACTTATTTAGGATAGTCATTCTATGATCTTAAGGATTAAGATTTAATCTTTAAGAAAAATTCTGCCATTAACGTCAGGGTCAAAAACTGGGCAAATTGTTTTAGGTGTAATTGTAATTAACTAATTTTAATATTAATATATAAAAAACAAATTGCTTTAAACTACAACTTTAATTAATCATTTCTTGTTTTAACTTGATTGGGATTTAATTTCAATTACAATATGCACTTAAAGTCATTTTTGTTATCTGTTTACGACAGTCATTCTACGGTCATGGCAATTAAAATTAAATTATTAGTTAAATTAATAATATCCATTCTATCATTCTGGCCAGGGCCAAAATATGATCAATTTTTTAGTAAGTATACCTAAAAAAAAAAAAAAAAAAACGTAGCATACCTTAACATTGGTGTAGGCAGATCCAACTTTTTCCTCAAGTGACTTAAATGTGGCAGTTTCTTTAATACCTCCAATCTTTTGGGAAAGATTGGAACCCAGGCCACCAAAAAAGCTGGTCGTTTTTTCTGCCGTTACTTTAATTGCTGATTAAGTTTTTTGATATCTGGAAAAGAAAATGCGCATAAAAAAAAGAAAAGAAATATAATCTAAACAAAAGAAGAAGCAGAATAGCAGGCGAGCTTTTGCAAAAAAAATTTATAAGTACTAATTATAAATTGTAATTAAAAATATTCAACTCAATACTAGATAGAATTTAAGACTGTCACCTAAAATACTAAATTTTAAACTAAACATAATTAAAAACAAAAATAAAATAGCTAGTTATTTCATAAAACATTTAGGTAGCGTTTAAAATGATACTAAGAAGAGTAAGAAAAGTATGATTGTAATAAGATGATTAATTTCATTTGTCAATGATAGTCTGTCATCATCATCTTTCATTTTTAAATAATGCCGAGACATCCAGCTCCCCCTCCATGAAAAAAAACCTCCCCCACAAAAAATTATTCCATGGAAGATCCTACCAAGTAACCCCCCCCCCCGCGAGAAAATCCCCCGACCCGAAAAGTATCTGCATATTTCCGAATAACCAATATTATGTGTAAGCAAAGGGCAAAGTTCATAGCTTTTAGCCCTTCCTACGGGGGCTGTGGGGAATCAAGTCATCCTCAAAGACATAGTTATTGAATTTTCAAACTATGCTGAAAAAATGGCCATTTCAAAATTTTGATCGGAAGACTTTTGTAAAAAAATGGGGTTGGGAGGGGGGTTAGCAGACCTCCAATATTTTTGGTCACTTAAAAAGGGCATTAGAACTTTTGATTTCCGACCAAAAGAGCCCACTCTCGATCTTCTAGGATAACTGGTCCGATACGATCACCCCTGAAAAAAAAAACGCATCTGCCATTTTGCTTCTGGCAAAAAATGCAAAATTCCACATTTTTGTATATAGGAGCTTGAAACCTCTACAGTAGGGTTCATTGATATGCTGAATCTGATGGTGCGATTTTCATTATGGTTCTCTGACTTTTAGGGGGTGTTTCCCCTTTTAGGGGGCGTTTCACTTGATTTTTTGGGGGTATTTCCCTCCTCTTCCAAAAATTGAGCAAAATTCTCAGGCTCGTAATTTTTGATGGGTAACGTTAAACTTGATGACTTTTATATACTTTGAATAAGCATTAAAATTAGATTATTTGATAAATCCATTATTATCAAAACTCTGTTTCTAAGAGTTTCGGTTACTATTCAGCTGCATCGCTTCTTACTTACAGTTCCTTATTACGAACTGTTTGAAAAACGACAAAACGACTCTAATCTTAGAGATGTTGTACTTCCCTTTTTTTATGTGTCGCTCCCAGTGGTAGGGTTTTGAAAAGAAAGGCGATAACTATTTCCATTTCAGACATGACAAAATTTAAGTTTACAGAAACTGCCAGGATGTAGGGAGATTCACAGGACCCGAGTCTAGCATTGCGTTCCACACTTATCTGAATTATTCTAAGTAGCTCGAGGAGTTATCTCCTTTTGAAATCGTGTATAACAAGTCAGGGACGTATTTAGGGGGAGGGGCAAGGGTCGGATCTAAGTCCCAACCCGTTATCCTATATTTTTCCAAATTTCTGGGCACTTCTTAATTTAAGTTATAAACAAAATTAGTATTTTATCATTACCCATACAATAACCCGCGCCCAAAAAAATCATTCGTACGTACGAGTAACAGGTATCGTACACTAAGCATGGCGTCATGCCTTTGTGAAATGTGCCAAATAAAAACCCGTCAATTCAAGAATAAGAGAATGGGCAACCCCTCTGAGTAGCTCTTGACCGTTTTAGAAGCCTAAAATTCCACGGAAATGAAATTTATAAATACAAACCCTTGCACAATCTCTGACGGGTTATCTCTGACCAACTCTTCTATTTTGAGAAGTTTGCCGGAAGTAGCTTGTTGACATATCGCCATTCAAGCAACTCATATGCATACAAAATATAATAATATAATATATTAAAATATAATAATAATATATTGAAAACCCGTCATATCTAAAAAGCAGAAGGAGGACTGGAAAAAATTCTAGATAGTAAATCATAGGCAGCGCAATAGCGCTGCCTAACTAAAGAGCGATGTTGGCACAATGTATTATGTATTTTTGGTCTTAGACCAGGGGACTTCGTATCGAAGGAGTTATCGTAGAAACATCGAAAATGGCTCATTCGATTGGAAATTGGAGTGGCTTGTGCCCTTTTTAATAGTCGAAAGTGATTGGAAGGCAACTAACACCTCTTCCACGCCCACCATTTCCCCAAACACATTCATTAAAAACTTTGATCTAGCCATTCTGTTTAACGTAGTGGATTTCCAGATGAAAGTTATGTTTTTGAGGAGGAAACTCCCCCACAGCCCCAAGGGCAAGGGTTGTAAGTTATGCCCTGGGGGGATATAAAGTTTTTATAGAAATTTTGTCGTAGAAACTTCAAAAAAGGCTCGTTCGATAGGAAATTCAAAGTGATTGGAAGTTCAAACAAGCAGAAATTAACCTGAGTAGGGCTCAAAACCCCCATGCCTTCCCAAGGCCAGAACATAATTTACACTTTACTGAAAAAAACACAAATGAATGTGCATTGTCAGTTTAACATACATATACTGATATTTAGTAATAAAAATCTTAATGTTATTTGATTTATTAAAGTTATAAAAGTAAAAACATTTATATTTTTTCAGTAACGTGCAAAATATGTTCTGGTCTTGGGAAGGCATAGGGATAGCACTACTCAAGTTAATTTCTGCTCGTTTTGATTTTGACTTGGTTATTTATTGTAATTTCTTTTCGTGTTGGGTTTCATTCATTTATTGATGCTGATTTGTGGTAGTTCACGCTTGGTAGATTATTTGATTTTATTTTTGCTCATTTTTTATTTAATGGAGTCCTTAACTTTTCTTTGAAAAACCTATTTTGTAGAAACAGTTTTTTTAAATTAATATCTAGACAGTGACCTGTTGGGGAAATAAAGAGCAAGTAAAGAAGTAGTGCACAATCACTTCTAAAGGAAGCATATTAATAATATCAAAAGAAGTCTATAGATTAACGAAATATCACTAGCCAGTTGCAGGAAATAATATCACAAATGTGGGTATTAGCCTACAATTGGGGCTATTCAGAAGAAAACATTTCTTAAATCAGAATATGCAGAAATATTGTAGTTAACAAATTTTGAAGACATTCCACTATACTTTATCTCTACCCCCTTCTCCCAATAGATGAAATGTTTAAATAATTGAAATTAACTTCTTAAAATAAAGAAAAGAAAAATTATAACCGAAAACCGATTTGATGTGTTTTGGGATTAACCTTAGACTATCCTTATCATTGTAAAACTATTACTGTTCATTATATTATTTGTAAAAACAAATAGTTATCTAAAAATTTTGATTGGATGCGTTTTGTGGCTCGTTGCCCGCCAATCACATTTCTCCGTAAAACAGAAGGAGTATCCGAAAAACAGCCAACAAGTCGTAGAGATAGACACTCAAGCAGGGGGACAAGCAGGCCTCCCCAAAATTCTAAACTTCCTGAATTTCTTTCAAATAATAATTACTTTTTTTTTATTATTACGCTCACTTGAGAATTTGCCCTTGCCGGACAAAGGGCGTACGAGCCTACGAATAGTAAGTTTTTTCAGTACTGTTTAGAATTGGGCAGACTTACTTGGTACTAGACGAAAGATAATCATGCAACACAATTTAACGCTTCTTTAAAACAAGAACATCATGAAAATAAGGCAATAGTTAATTCCAAATAGAATACAAGCCTAATTTAGAGACACCTTAATATCTTTTCAGGTTAAAACAACCATACATAGAAAAACATCCATAATGGCATTGCCTTTGGTAAGCTTTATTCTACTTTTTCTGAGCATTCTGATCTTAACCTCTCTGGCCTTAACTCTACATTAAAAAAAAATATATATCACCTGTGGTCAACAGTAGTATGGGGGGCAAAACTCCGGACGGGGCTCTACCCCTTCGAATCCGGTACCGGCACAAAGCTTTGTTTCTGGGCGCTAGCCAACTGGTGTTAAGCATCGCTGTATTGTGCCAAGTTAATTACGTAAACGACTTCTCATTTGGAGTTGGATTTTTGGTAAATAGAGAGACAAAAACACGCAAACATGCAAAGTCAGACACGCATAGGGACAGGCAAACACATGTGTTTTGTCAGTATTTTCATTTGGCCTTTAAAAAACCCTTTTTGCTCGTTTTCTTTCTTTATGGGATTTATACAGCTGCATAGTTTGCAATTTGACGATACAACTATCACTACTACTACTATCAACTTACTGCTACATCAAGCCGCCTGAGGTCAACACAGATGCACACTCTCTTCCTACACACCAATTCCAGTGTGACGCTATGTCGTTTACTAGACTGTAATTTCTTCGAAGGTCAAAAATCCCCAGGTCACTCTAAGCCGGTGGTTGCAGTCACGGCTCTGGCTAGGCAAACTCATGAAAGGTCACCCGACACCACTACGAGACAACACAATCAAGGTGATAGAGATTTCCGTAACGGTGATAGGGATGTTGGAAAGACAATCTAGGACGGTTCAAGTTTGACAATTCAGTTTTAAAAACCGGTCTTATTAACTTTTTTTCTACTGATAGTTCTAAATCTTGTTTCAAGAATCTGGTTTGTCAGTGGAAAGGCTTCAAATTAGTAAATCTATACCGACAACTTAAAATCAAGTTTCAGCTTGTGGGCTGCTAGGACAGGAATGGTTGCATTCAATACTTAATTTGAGTTTCTTTGAGTAATTTTTGCCGGTTGAATCAAAACAGTCTGAAGCACAATCTAAATTACGATCCACACGTAAAAAATAAAAGAGCTCGTTCCGAATCACAACATTATTTGGTACAATGACATGTTATTTGTTATTTAGCTTGAAACAAAACACACGCTATGCAACGAGCATATAAAATGGCGAAAACTGCAATGAAAGATCGTTTAATATGCGCAATTACTTGTTTATATAAAAAAAAAATTATGTAGCTGTATAAGTTTTGTTTTTATTATCAACTGGGACCGACTTAGTAGATGCACTTCGCAGCAAGGTCCATAGCAACTAATTACTTGATAGCATACATCTAGAATTCCATTGCATTATTGCTATTTTGCATTATTTCCTCGCTATTTTGCTTAATAAGCACCACTCCAAATTTAGCCCCACAAAATAAAATTCCTATCTGCTTGACTATTTAGAGTAATATACGAATTCAAACTTTATTCACGGCTCCGTTGAGATATATATATATATATATATATATATATATATATATATATATATATATATATATATATATATATATATATATATATATATATATATATATATATATGATATATATATATATATATATATATATATATATATATATATATATATATATATATATATATATATATATATATATATATATATATCCTTTGAAAAGGATAAAAAATGACTTGGTCTTGTTACCTCCACGCGGCAAGAGCTCAAATCCCCCACACCTGAAAGAAGGTCCCTAAGACACAGTGTTGTAGCAACCATATTCTAATGGCAACAGGTAGGGTTAAACCACAATCCTCAGCATTGTCAAGCATGGTTTTATCTACTTTGCTGTTACAAGGTAAACATGTCAGGTTCCATCTCCAGTCTA
The DNA here is from genome assembly GCF_049724085.1 of Artemia sp. Qi Xiang Cuo. Taxonomy (NCBI): domain Eukaryota; kingdom Metazoa; phylum Arthropoda; class Branchiopoda; order Anostraca; family Artemiidae; genus Artemia; species Artemia sp. Qi Xiang Cuo. Next base: position 59,651,906 of record NC_142808.1, read on the forward strand.
AAAGCTGGTAAGCAAGTATCATAACCAATAGACTGCGATAGCTATTACATTATGTGTAAATCAATGAAGTATGCTGCTGCTGTAACGTTCAACCTCTAGCCTACCCACTGGTAAGCGAGTATCACAAGCAGTAGACAAATAATCGATGGGATCTGACATCTCATCGTGACCTCAAATTATCTAGAATTCACATCCTCAAATAGATAAATAAATACTGATAAAGGGATCTATACTAGTCACACACAAACAAATATATATATATATATATATATATATATATATATATATATATATATATATATATATATATATATATATATATATATATATATATATATCATAAACGATATAATAAATATACGTTTTAAAATATGGGTTATCTAAAATTCGATTCTAAAAACTGAGCTGAACACTTTTCAAAATTGTATATACGCCATTCCCAGCAAGTTTTATGCAAACAGAGAACGACATTACTATTTCTTTTTGCAAAAGAAGTTTACTTGACAACAGCAAACCTTCCAAACTTATCGCTATTCCGCAAAAAGAAACAGTTTATGAAACTTCCAGAAAAAGATAATTTTCTACTCCATAGGATATTAAATGAATAAGACATGCGAATACTGAAGAATTGTGCTTTAGGATAGCAAATATTGATGTTCTTGTTATAATCACATTTAAGAAGAGATAGTTCTAGAAAGAGAAAATGATTTAAAAAATCTCATCTTACTTGTAATGAAAATCCACCTACGCCAAGTTTGCTCTAGTGGTAAGATTAAAAATCATGATTGAATACCAAAAATAAGAGAAACTAAAAAAAAAACTAGTAATAAAAAAAGAGAACTATTTTAGGTTGGGAGGGGCCATTATACGATAAAGAGATTGCAAAAACGAAAGTGAAACCGTAATAGGAAAATGAAAATAAAACAACACATTAACATACCTATTTTGACCGTGAAAAAGGAATTCCAGGCCTCCAAAATTTTTAGTTTAAAAAATATTTACGAGGCTTAACGTATGGGGTGGGGAGTAAGTTAACATTTAAAATTATGACAGTGTGGATGCCATACTAAAACAAGACTATACTCATCTAAGCAGCCCAGCAGTACGGATCTAACCTAAATGTCTCAGTCAGATCAACTAGTTAATTGATTCCACCGGGTGCTCCTACATGCTGTTTAGAAGCACCCTGTGCCCTACTCCATTTTTCCCTTCTTGTACATCGTTTGAATTGTATACACTATGTAAGTTAGCAACAGACACTTATTTAAAAGGATGCAATGACAGAGGCGACTCTCCTCCCTCCCCAAAAAAGTATTACCTTATGCATTATGACTAAAATTGCCGTTTTTCAATAATGGTCAAAATAAGTGCTACAACCCCACTGAAAAAACATCGTAAAAAATGAGCTAGGCCCATTAACCGGCGAATCAAAATTGCTTTTCATGTTTTTGTTGCGTGCAGAGGTTCCTTTCGCCCACAGATGTGACTCAGTCTTTTATGAAACGGTAAAAAACAAGTTTTTTTTTTTAACTGAAAGTAAGGAGCAATATTAAAACTTAAAATTATTACATATACCAGGGGGGTTACCCCCTCCTCAACACCTCGCTCTTCACGCTAAAGTTTTTCGGCATGTTGTAAAAAAGTTACTTATTGTTCTAATTAAACGACCCTTGTGTTTCAGGAGTCGTTTATTACTAACTTTGACACAAATAAAACAAAAGCGGTAATAGCGAGGTGTTGAGGACAATTCGTTCTCCCCTCCCCACCCAAAAAATGTATGCACACTTCCCAGAATACTAATACTATAAAAATAGTGTACGTAAACAATGGGCAAATTTTATAACTTAAAGACCTTCCCCACGGGCTGTGGGGGTCATGCTACCTCCAAAGACATAGTTGTTACGCTTTTCGACAATGCTGAACAAAACAGCAGTTCCAAAATTTTGATCGGACGATTTTGGGGAAAAGAGGCGTAGGAGGGGAGCTAGCTGCCCTCAAATTTTTTTTTTCACTTAAAAAGAGCACTAGAACCTTAATTTCCTTTAGAATGAGCACTCTCCATATGTTCTAGGCCGTCTGGGTCGATACGATCACCCCTGAAAAAAAAATCTATACATGCATCCGTGATCTTTCTTCTGGCAAAAAGTACAGAATTCCAGATTTTTGCAGATAGGAGTTACTTACAGTTCGTTACCACAAACTGTTTGAAAAATGTTGGTCCTTTTTACGGGCCCCGTTATTGGGGGAACCAATTTGTCAGTATAAATATTTTGGTCATCTAACCCACAGGGGCGGATCCAGGATTTTTTTAGGGAGGGGGGCAAAATAGGTTAATCCGATAAACTTGCGTTAGGAACAAGTTTAATTAACGCAAACGCGTTAATTAAATAAATTACACTACTTTAGACTACGTTAGGGGGCGCGCCCCCTTGCCCCCCTCTGGATCCACCACTGCTCACCCACTCCTCTAAACACAAAATTTTCAGAAAGAAAGATTTAAAGACAAATTGTTCAAGATTTTATTTCCTATTTTTTACAGATGTTTCTAAAAAAAAACAATTATGAAAATTTTTAATAATAACAACGGTTCTGCCAGGATAAATTGAGCTCTAAAATTTCCCTTCACTTCATAAAAACTAATGCTGTTATTTTCCATACTTCATATCGGGAAAAAGATTGTCCCAAAGGGAAGATTGAGGTATATATTGGAAATACAAAACCTTGCTATGCTTATAAATACTGACTTGACAAGCAGTTTTTTTTTAATCCGTGTCAGAACAAAAATCACTTTTAATAGTTGAACGAGATTAGGGTAAAAGTAGGCAAGTTCAAATATCAAGTCAAACTACATGAACATAACTGAGGTTACTAAATGAATACAAACAACAGGGAATTTTTTCTTAAGACAGTGGAACTTTAGCCCTAAATGAATATTTCAACCCTATATCCAAGGGCTGTCCTCAGAAAAACAAATGAAAATACAAAAGAAATTCACATTAAAATAAAATCAATAAAATTGAATTTTTTATTTTTGTTTTATATATATACTTTTTACTTAATGAATTTTACTCAATTTATTTAATCATTTACTCAATGAATTTTCCAAATAAGATCGAAGTTGGACTTTTTGCAACTTTTATCGTTAGTGAATCCTGAAGTACAGAATTCTTGTTTCTTTTTTGTAGAGCATCCAAACTATATGCAAAAATTCCGCCAGACACATGCGAATATCTGTCAAATTCAGCCTGAATCAGGAACATTAATTCAAAATACACAATCATAATTTGATTAACACAGTACGAAGCTGTCACCACCTCCACCGATGTTCATCATATGTGCTGCAACATTTCGCACATGACAGCAATTGATCGTTAGGAAAGCTAGGAATTGTTAGGATAGCTGGCTCTCACCCAGCAGGCCCGGGTTCGATTCCCGGCACCGGAAGTTTTTTTTTTTTAAATTGGGCACAAATTACAATCGTTTTCAAGGGTAGGTTTGAAAAAGATTTCTCGTATTTGCTTGAGATATCCACGTTAGATTCGATAATTAAGAGTAATGCCACACTTAAGCTATTACGCTTCAATCAGGGCTGCAGCGGTAGCTGTTGCCTTGTAAAGAGCGAACCCCTACCCACAGTAAAAGAAAAAATTACTTTCAAAGAATTGCCTAATGCAAAAAAGTTAACCTTTTCAGCAGATTTAGGAATAATAACTATTTTCCAAGTGAAACTTAACAGCAACAAGTAATTACAAAAAATGAAGATCGGGAATTTCAGAAATCCCTCAAAAATGGTGGTGGATAAAAAAGGTACATAATTAATATGACCGTGGTCGAAAACCCCCAAACCAGATGTTTTCGTCAGCCCATCTTGAAATCATATCTTAGCTTTGATATCATTCATGTGCCCTCTTTTTTTTCTCCGGAGCTAACAGGCCATTGTAAATACATGGCTAAAGGCTCATTTGAATGAATGAACTTATTTTTTACCCACAAATGCAGCAAAACAGACGCAGAGTGCAATAAAAAAGAAGAAAACAAAACCAACACAACAAAAAGGAAATAGAGCATAAAAACAAAAAAAAACACCAAATGAACAGCGAATTTCAAAAAAAAAGTCTGAAGTGGGTAATGCTTGAAGGTTAAGGTCACTTTTTTAAAGTTTGTTTGGGTATCACTAGAAAAAATATGTTCTCATTACAATTGTAAGTGGAAAAGCAGTGTGGTCTAAGAACTTATTTATAAAATATTATATTCATGGATTATTGTATTAGTTTAATTATTTAAATAATATAATATTTCACAATACTTTATTTAATAATAAAGTGTGACATGGGAGAGAAACAGCATTTTTCGGTGCATCATGCACCGATTACGTTATGTCTGATTACGCCCTCATCATCATTATCGAACATGTAGGAGTTGTAAGAGATGTTCTTTATGAGGATTTTTCAAACAGTTCGTGGTAACGAACTGTAAGTAAGGAGCGACCCGGCTCAATGGTAACCGAAACTCTAGAAAACGGGTTTTTGATACCAATAGATACATCAAAAGAATCAGATTTCAACGCTTTCAAATATTTGACTTTCATCAAGTTTAGTCCTGCCCATCAAGAGTTACGCGCCTGAGAAAATTTGGCTGATTTTCGAAAAGAGGGAAAGACCCCCTAAAAGTTATAGAACCTTGATGAAAATCACACCGTCATATTCAGCGTATCAGCGAACCCTACTGTAGAGGTTTCAAGTTCCTATCAACAAAAATGTGGAATTTTGCATTTTTTGCCAGAAGAAAGATCACGGATGCGTGTTTATTTGTTTTTTTTTCCCAGGGGTGATCGTATCGACCCAGTGGTCCTAAAATATCGTGAGAGGACTCATTGGATCGGAAATTAAAAGTTCTAGTGCCCTTTTTAAGTGACCAAAAAATGGAGGGCAACTAGCCCCCTCCCACGCTCATTTTTTTCCCGAAGTCACCTGATCAAAATTTTGAGATAGCCACTTTGTTCAGCACGGTAGAAAATATGATAAATATGTCCTTTAGGATGACTTAATCTCCCAAAGTCCCCGGGGGGAGGGCCGAAAGTTATGAACTTTGCCCAATGTTTTTATTGAGATAAGGAATATATCCTGCTAAATTCTGTTTAACGGGAAATTGAGAAATTACCACTTCCTAGCGAATACGTGGGAAGGTGTGGTTGATAAAAATATATAAAAGATACATTTTATCGGAAGGAAAAATTTTATACTGACTTATATGCCGGACTGACCTCTGGTCCGTTGTTTTAGAAATACTTTGGGACTTTGTCTTATCATTGTAAGTGTCTAAGTATCTTATCTATATTTTATTGTTGTTTTATTGAGACTTGTGGGCTACTTGGGACAGCCAGTCCCAGAAACAGATTATATCCGATTATATTATATGGTAAATGAATAAAAGTATTGTATTTTAGATTACCTCTCTACAATCTATTTTTAGTCTCTCGAACATAATCAGTTTGTACGCCTTATTAGTTTGGTCATAGCCTAACGCAAGCTACCAAAGGTTATATACTTTAGGGCCAGAGTTTATCTCCCCTATAAAGGGAGAATAAAGGCATCTACGACTACAACCCCCAAATACCATAAATAACACTTCACAACAACTGGTGGCAGCGGAGGGATTTCATAACTGCTTTAATGATTATGGGATTGATTATATATGTTTTAAAATATTGGTATTATAGGAAACATCAAACCCCAGAGGGAAGGATGTAAGAACCCCTTTCTGCACGAAACCATAATCTCTCGCAAAGAAATTAATTAATTTAAAAAAAAAGAACTTTTATTTGCAATCACATACAACGGTTTGCACTACGAGTTAATAAATATTAAAGGAAAAGAGCACGATAAATAGTGAACCGAAGTCTTCGCTATACTTAGTAATTCTTAGTAATACTATTGATTGTAATTAAACAGGCATTTTGATCGTTTTGCTAATGGAAAAAAAGAGTTGTAACACATTTTAGTGTTGCTTTTTGAGAAAGTTACTTTGAAAAAAAATGCTTTGTGTATATTTAAATTACTATATAGTGTCTTAAAATAAGTTTTAAAACTTTTGCCAAAGACATTTTTTTATGAATGTTGTACATAAGTTTTGTGGCTTCACAATGATTGTGTAACTTTAATATATAATTCTCGTGTATATGCTGTGTTTTTATTTTATTTTAAATTTTATCTAGTGATGCAATTTTATATGTAAATGTTTGACCTCGAGTCAAAGTATTAATTTTTTTTTGTAAAATAATCAGTTAAGTATTAAGTTTGAAAAGAAGGATCCAGCAAGAAACATAACATTTCGATTTAAGCGAGACATTATTTTTGGAGTAATTAAAAGAGAGAAAAGAAAGGAAAAGAAATAAACTTTACAAATTGAGTTTTTCTTTCTACGATATATGTAAAAAAAAATATATATGCTTTATATGTATACTAATGTGAATATTTATTTTAGATACAGTCTTAGCTATATTTTTTTTTGGAAATCAAATTTTTCATAACATCCTTTTGGACCCATTTCTCAATCATTTCTTTGACGTATTTTTGGAAAGTAGAAAATTTCAAGCAAGTTCAATTATATCCTAATACCATCAGAAACTAAACCATACTTGATCAACTGATATTTGGAAACTACAGAACTACAAAATCATCGAAAGTGAGATAAAAACAGAACTTAATTTAGGCCTAGAATATGTGCTACATAGCCAAATGGCTTATGTTATTGAAATATGTGAAAATGCTTTGTGCTGAAAAAAAATATATGTGAAAATTCTAAAATCAATAATGTTATATGTGATTTACCCAAGGCATTTCTAAAACAAAAAAAAATATACGGTATATCAACCACATCACACAGATAAATTAAATTATTAATGGGAATTAAATTTAAACTAAAAAAAAATTCATAAAATTTTTCTAATATAAATCTAATTTAAGCAAAACCACTAATATTATGTATAAGCCACTTGGGGTCAAGTAAAACAGAAGATGCATATGAAGAGGGTAAAAGAGTACTTGTCAGTCCTAGAGACAGAGAAAAAGAGAAACAAGGATGAATTTCAAATTGAAATCCTTCGACAGAAAAGAACATGGCCTATATTGGACCAGAAACATGACCCTAAGAATGCCCATTGAGGGTGTACACACGTATTGATCCAAAGATGGCGACTTAATATCTTGAGACGAAATTAAGCTGTTTTAAAAGCAAAATATTGAGAATTGGGGCACTTCTTCTTTAAATGGGGAGTATTGTGGTAAAGCTTTCTCAGTTAGTTAATTATTAATTTAGTAAAAATATATATGACGCAAATATGAAGTTTGGAAAGACCACTTTTTATTAAGATAAGGAATATATCCTGCTAAATTCTGTTTAACAGTAAATTGAGAAATTACCACTTCCTAGCCAATACGTGGGGAGGTGTGGTTGATAAAAATGTATAAAAGATACATTTTATCGGAAGGAAAAAATCTTATACTGACTTATATGCCGGACTGACCTCTGGTCCGTTGTTTTAGAGATACTTTGGGACTTTGTCTGATCATTGTAAGTGTCTAAGTACCTTTTTTATATTTTATTGTTGTTTTATTGAGACTTGTGGGCTACTTGGGACAGCCAGTCCCAGAAGAAAGATTATATCAGATTATATTATATGGTAAATGAATAAAAGTATTGTATTTTAGACGACCTCTCTACGATCTATTTTTAGCCCCTCGAACATCCTCAGTAGGTACGCCTCATTAGTTCGGTCATAGCCTAAGGCACGCTACAAAAGTTTAATTACCTTAGGGCCAGAGTTTATCTCCCCTATAAAGGGAGAATAAAGGCATCTACGACTACAACCCCCAAATACCATAAATAACGATTCACAACAATAGTATTGGTTATTAGGAAGTATACAGACGTTTTCAGGGGGGATTTTTTCTGGTAGTAGAGGGGTGGGTGGGTCGGCGGTTATGTGGGAGGATCTTTCCATGAAGGAATTTTTCACGGGGGAAGGGATACTGCTATGAAGGGGGCGCCGGATTTCCCAGCATTATTTAAAAAAAAGATCAGACATTAAATATAAAAAAAACAAGTTTTCCAACTGAATATAAGGAGTAACATCAAAATTTAAAACGAACAGAAAATATTACGTGTATGATTGGGTTCACCCCCAGTCAGTACCTCGCTTTTTAAGCCAAAGATTTTTTAGTACTTTCATAAAATCCATTTATTCTAAATAACGGCCTTTGTGATTAAGGGGTCATTTTTAAAGAATTGGAACAAAATTCGAACTTTAGCTTAAAGAGCGAGGTATTGACTAGTAGGCGAGCCCCCTAATATATGTATTAAAAATATATGAATATGGAAGTTCGTTACGTAAGTTAATTCGTAAGTTACGTATATTTATGCCAATAAAAATGTTCGTAAATAAAATTAAACAAGTGTCGAGAAAGCCATTTAACCAAATAAAAGTAAAATTAGCATGCAAACTTTGTTTTAATTATTCATGTACGGTGAGCCAAAATCAAAACCTGTATCAGTTCAAAAACGTTCAAAAATTAAATAAAAAAAAAAAAATTTTTTAAACTGAAAGTAAGGAACGACGTTAAAACTTAAAACGAACAGAAATTATTCCGTATATGAAAGGGGCTGTCCCCTCCTCAACGCCTCGCTCTTTACGCTGAAGTTTGACTTTCTCACAAATCTATTTTTTTAAACAATAAAAACTTTAGTGTAAAGAGCGAGGCGTTGAGGAGGGGTTAGCCCCTTTCATATACGGAATAATTTCTGTTCGTTTTAAGTTTTAACGTCGTTCCTTACTTTCAGTTAAAAAAACTTGTTTTTTTTATTTAGTTTTCCCCGTAAAGAGATAGTTGTTATGTGGATGTGTTTTTTTATGTAGTAGTTGTAGAGCTTTATAATAATGGATTTGCAGCCATCGTAAACAAACCTTCGGGTTTTTGTAGATGGTTGCTGTAAATTTCTTTGTATTTTTTAAGTTAAATTAATTAATTTGATTTGATTTGAAAACATGCACGCATCATTTATTCAGCTTTCGTATTGGTGCCAACGGGCTCATCTGAAATTCTTAGGAAAAACATCATTCCATAAGCGACGAGGAGACAAATACTGAAGCTGCACAAAGTTTTTGTTTCCTTATCAATACTATTACTGCCACTACGACTAACAGGTCACTGCACCACCAAGCCACCTCTGGCCGCTTCTGTGCACGCTTATCCTCCACCCCAATATATTCAAAGCTTCACTCTTCATCCCTCCTCCTCCCCCACAAAGTTCCAATTTCCTTTTGAATCCCCTCTTTATGACATCTTCCCACCCCATTCGGAGAGGATCTGCTTTTCGTTCAGCCCCAGAAAGACGGCTAAAAAGCACTATCTTTGGCAAGCTACTGGACAAATACCACCTAAACCTATTTATCCTGATTCCAGAAACTAGTTCCAAGATTACCTTGGTCGAAAACAAAAAACCCGAAGGATTAATCACCATCTTGAAACAGTATTATAGTTTGGATGGCATTGATGCGTCCCTTCATTCGTTCTTTTCTTCAGCGCTGTCAGGCCCCTGGAGCATTATAAATACATGGTTAAAATCTCATTTGATAGCATACCTGGGCACTTTTTATATTTCTTTTTAGTAGCACTAGAATAAAGTGCCATATGGCAAAGAAACTGCATTGTTCGGTATACCATGAACCGATAAGTTCATGTCAGTATACGTCATTATTATCATGATCACATGATGTCTACTTAGTTTTGTTCGCTTATTATGTTTGTGCAAGAGGGCTCCTTTCGAATTCCTAGAAAGGGATAGAAAGGGATCCATTAGCGAGGATATGAATAATGGAACTGCATAGTCTTTGTTCCTTTATCAACGATGCCTAATACTACTCATTCTGATTCCAAAATTAGTTTCCAAGAAGTTTTCAACAGGAAGTGGGATTCTTCTCTGCAAAAATATTCTAAGGGAACCATTGACAGAATCTGTGTCTTATAAGCTTCAGGGGAAATAGACATAAGAGTTCTTTTGACACATCAATATTGGAAAAAGAGAGTCTCAAAGGACAAGAGATTGAGGAAAAAACCTATTAAGACCAACACATTACGTTCCGATAAACGTTAAATTGACATAAGGGTCGGATTACCTGGTAAGGTAGTAACACACTGCAGACTTAGAACCCAAAGGTTGGTGCACCTACATTGGGGGAGGGAGGAGTTTATCAAATCAGAAAAAACTAGCGTAGCTTAAAAAAAATAGCGGAACAGAAACCTTTGGAAGCCGTGCCTAGAGAATTTGCACAATTCCAAAGATTACTGACCCTATTCTTAGTGCTGATGACCTGACCTTTAACCTGTGTAGTAAAAAGACAAACATCCCCCCTGGATGGGTATTCCTTTTTTATTTGCTTGTAGTCGGTGTTATGTGTTTTTATCTATAGTATTTCCTTATATTTCTTGCTTTTCTCTCTTTTTGTACTCATCGCTTTTCACTTTTTGTGTTGATGGGTAATAAAGTATTTCATTCATTCATTCATTATTTACATCCTCTGCTTTGGCACGATGCCCCCCTGAGGAAATAAAAAAATATTCGTTCAAATAAGCCCATCTCCGAATATTCTAAAACAACTGCTTCAATACGGTCGCTCTCGGGAACAAAAAAAGAAATACACGTAAGTGCTACCCATGTAAAAATGTGACTTTCCTAAATCATGGAGTTGAATTCTCCAATTTAGGGTTTTCAACAATGTTATTTTCAACGGTGCACTATTTTTTATTTTGACTTGCTTAACTTTTGAAGGCATCAGGCTATTTTTTGAAATGTTCGACAATTGTCTCTTAATTTCAATTAATTTTTCTTTAATCTGAATGACCATTACTACTTCCTAAACAGTGTTACATAAAAAATGCTTTTCACTACACTGTTTTTTTAAAACCTAATTTTTTTATATTGAGGCTACCATAGGCCGTGGTTAACTTTTTACTAGACTGCGGCCACTGCCGCAACCCATTGCTCTGAGTATTCCAAGCTAACAGGTGGAACCAAGCAAGACGTCAAGCATCAGCCTAATAGTAATAAGCTAGATTCGGCGCCATCTCTTCCAAACTTAGAGGATAATAAGGACTGAAATCGTCACATCAAATTCGAAGAGGGAACGGCAGTATCACAGCCGGAGTAGACAAATCTAAACTTCGAAAGTAATGAAAGATATAACCGTCTTAAAAATACTCTGAGGCTTCAACTCTTTTCTATAAAACAGCCACTAGATTAGATAAATAATGTTAGTTGCCATTTGTATCATAATACAAAAATCACTACGGATATTAACCGAAAGTGTTAGAATCACTAGTGGCATGATGCTGAAATTCCACTGTTAAAATGATAGCTATAAAAATGGGTTCAATTTTTAAAGTGTTTCTGATGAAGTTTCACTCGAAAGAACGAACACACGTTGATTTTAAAGTTCCATCATATACAACATCCCGAATTGATATCCTACGCCAAACAGAGCTGTGTCACAAGTATCCAATCTCAATAATTGTTGCCAGATGAGGTATCTTTGCGCCATTTGAGTTTTTTTGTGGTTGCTCATTGTATTCTTAAAATGAACATATTTTAAAAGCAACTAATACATTTGTAGCTCAGGCGTATTCTCACTTTCGCTGATGGGCTATGCTTCTACAGAAATGACTCCGAGTAGACTCCGAACCTTTCTTGGAAAGGTAGCAGCGGGTCTCATGAGGAGCAACAAAATATCTTGCTATGGAGTCTTCAGAGAAATGCCAAGCCCAGCAGATTATGGGGAGACACATTCGATACTGTACCAGTTAAAGGCTAGCTTAAGGTGTTTTGGGTGAACAGCTTATAAGTGGTAAGCTGTTTTCCAGCGTATAGTTGAAGTTTCTGTTCAATGATTCCTTAGAAATTCCAAGTATAACATTTACTGCGAGATTATTAGTAGCTCCGTAGCGTATACTATATAGTAGACGTACGTATTTTCCGAAATGGAATTATTGTACTGGAGATTGTGAATAAGAACAGTCAAGAACTTAGAACAATAATTCAATTTAATATTATGTTTCATCACTTGAAACTTTTTATAGTTTGAAGTCATGGACATAATTTTGCTTTGATATTTCCATATTATATTGGCGAATTTTTGACATAATACCTTAAATTAGGTATTTCTTTTTCAAGGCCACATTGCCTTTCTGTGACGAACAGAAATACCTTTTTCGACATAATACCTTAAATTAGGTATTTCTTTTTCAAGACCACACTGCCTTTCTGTGACGAACAGAAATACCTTTTTTGACATAATACCTTAAATTAGGTATTTCTTTTTCGAGACCACACTGCCTTTCTGTGACGAACAGAAATACCTTTTTTGACATAATACCTTAAATTATGTATTTCTTTTTCAAGACCACACTGCCTTTCTGTGACGAACAGAAATACCTTTTTTGACATAATACCTTAAATTAGGTATTTCTTTTTCAAGACCACGAACAAATAAAGGTTCAAATGGGAATAAGTCCTTTTATTAGACAGTTAAATCAGATGGATGGTTTATTCGGTCGTTATATCGGTGAATATGGTTGCTTTCGAAAAAGCGCTGCCCATGGAGTTAAAACTTTCGCCAAAAAGCCTAATAAGTTTACTATTTTTGGTTTGAAAAAAATTCAAGAGAAATAAAATTAAACCTGGCCTTTTTCAAATATTCCCCCTAAATTTAAACGTGGCCTTTTTCAAATATTTCCTCCATGTACTCAATAAAGCGATACCATTTCACTGCCTTAAGTCACGAGGAGTCCAAATACGGGAACAGTATGCAATCTCCTTAATTCTTATCCTCAATCGAGTGATTAGAAAGATGACCAAAAAAGGAAAGGAAAATCCTATAAGAGATGTATTCCTTTTCCAGTCGTGATTATCTTTTTTGTAAGAGAGGGGAAATTCGATATAGTGAACGAGTGCCAAATAGAATACCAAGGGGATATGAGACAATCAGACCCTCGTGAGGAAAAGCCTTTTCAATCTGGAATCGAAAGCATTTGGTACTTCCTTTTTTTCAATGGTCTCATCCATAAAAAAGCATGGGTGTTCCACCAAAACTATGCGTTTCGCCATCTATATTTAATGAGTTACTTGATCGCCTTTTTGATAAAAAAAAAAAGAGAAGAGGACACCAAAGAAAATGAGGGTGATTTTCAACCAGTTTTAAAAATGAAGCGAAGAGACAAAAACAGATATTTGGCAGGGAGCTCTAACAAGCCATCCTCAGGCTCAACATAGAAAAAAAAAAACTATACCTCTCGAGTGAAACCTAACAAACATAGGACATGCTAAAAAAAGAAGAGAAACTAATCCACAAAAATAAAAGGCTATCAAGCAGTTCGTGGTACAAACTTGTATGTAACAAGCGACTTGGCAAAATAGCAGCCGAAACTCTAAGGAACATCAAAATCTACATCTAAGCTACATCAAAAGCTACAAGCATCACATTAAATTAAAAGCTACAAGCCTCAAAGAATTTCTCAGATTTTTTAAATGGGTGGAAACACCCTCAAAATGTGAAACCCCCAAAAAGGTTTTGGGGGTTTGAACTCCCTCCCGAAATGTTTGTTTGACGCCCTCAAATGTCTTAATGAAAATCACACCATCAGATTGAGCACATCAAAGAACGCTACTGTAGAGGTTTCAAGCTCATATCTACAAAATACGGAATTTTGTGTTTTTGCCAAAAGAAAAGTTACAAATGTGTGATTATTTTTTTTTTTTTATAAAGTGATCGTACCGAACCAATGGTCCTAGAAGATCGCAAAAGGGCTCAATCAAAGTTCTAGTACCCTTTTTAATTCACCAAAAAGATTAGATGGCAACTAACCCCCCCCCCCCATCACGCCTATTTTCCCCCCAAAGACACCCGACCGAACTTTTGAGACATCCATTGGTTCAGCATAGTTGAAAGGTCCAATAGTCTTTGGGGGTGACACGACCCCCTACATTTCTAGGGAAAAGGTTGCAAGCTATGCAATTCGCCAATTGTTTACATACAATATTTGTTATTGAAAAATATATGGACAACTTTCAAAGAAGGAGGGATTTTCTGCTGGGGGTGATTTTCCACGGGGACAATTTGTTATGGGAGACTTTCTAGGGAGAATTTTCCAAGGAGGGAGAGAGGTATTATCACTCTTTACGCTAAAGTGTGACTTTTTTCGCAATTCTTCAAGAACGATCCCTATAATACAAGAGCCGTTGAGTTTGAATAAGAAGTATATTTAAAGAACTTTAAGACTTTAGCGTAATTAGCGAGGGATTGAGAAGGGGCAGCCACCCTTATATACAGAATAATATATATAGGGCGAACCGAGGTGTGGGAGGGACAGTTGCCCCCTATCCCAAAGCAAATTACGACCTGCTTCTAACCTTGTCCTATTTGAAATAGCCACTTAATGAATCTTAATACACAAATGCATTTTGAAAGAACAATTTGATCTTCAAAAGATTGAGTTTGATTAGGGTTTGCGTATACACAGTAGGGTGAGTATTTGTTTGGGCCGCTATAGTTTATATAACCGAGTGTCCGTAGCACCTAGCCACTCACGTGAGGCCAATAGTAGCTGAAGCTTAAGTCAGTATTTACCTGGAGTACTTTTTAAATCAGAGTCCAGCCGGTCTTCAATTATCACAGGAGAAGTATAGGGCCTACCCTGTTTTGACACACAGTTGGAAAATCAAGTTTAAACATTCAGGAAGTTTTTTTCTTCTATGAGGATGGGGGGGGGGGGGTAAAGGACATAGTTTTGTATTTAGATAAAGGGGTAAAATATTTTTCTCCGAAGTTAAAAAAAGGTATGCGCTGTGTTACTTCGGCCTATCGTCTTTGGCTATTTACTTAATAAAGCATAAACTACTTCTGAAGACGGATGAATGATTCGAAATGTCCCAGAATTGAAAGTTTGAAAGCTAATCTAGACTTAAACAAACTAATCAGGAAGTCCAAATCCCACATTAATAGCCGGAAAAAAATTGGATAGAAAACTCTCTATTTCAGAGAAAACACATAATTGCAACCACTAGAAAACAAAGTTATAGTAAGAGGTCACCAGTGTGAGCGAACTGAAGCCAAAACACTCGCCAACCCCCCTTTCCCATCTGAATCTGTTTAGAGCTTTCGGTGGACCGCCCTCCTTAAATCCTGAAATTTTTCCAAAAAGGAGAAGCGGCGACCAATTTAGGAGAGGAAGAATTTTTCATTTTGAAAATTTTAAACGTCATTAAAGTATTGCCTCTCGCCCCCCTATTAGCATCCCTGTTTTGAAATCACCATTTTATTTATTTCTCAGCCTAATAGGGGGCAATAAATTTCTCCATCACCCCTGTACATATATTTTTTTTTAAATGTTTGGTCATTAAGTACCAGACTAGAATATATTTACGTTTCCCCGTTATCGTCTATGAGATAGAGGAAACATCTTGCTCAAAACATCAGCAATCAAACGTCATACTAATATCGATACCTTCTATTGCTGCCCATCTCTAGACAATAACAAGTATTTATTTCGATAGGCCGGGCACCAAACTCTGGGCTAACATCGATATCACAAACTATCATACATCTCTAAACATTAGTAATATCGATTTGACACATTAATATGGAATATCACACTACCCAATAACTATTATTAGTTCACACTACCCTCTATATATTGAGTAGCAGGTAATCTCGTATATCCATATCTTGATCTATTCGAAACACGAGCAAAAAGAAGAGAGAATCTCACAAAATGTGTGTATTCCTTATCCATTCACGATTGGTTTTCGTATTAGAAAGGGAAATTCTATATTCTGGAGTCGTGCCAAATAGTGAAGATCTGGCAAGAACAAACTGTTAAGTTGTCACTACAAGACACTGTTCAACTTGTCACTACATGCCACTGTTCAACTTGTCACTACATGACAGTGTTCAACTTGCCACTACATGACACTGTTCAACTTGTCACTACATGACACTGTTCAACTTGTCACTCACTACATGGCACTGTTCAACTTGTCACTCACTACATGACACTGTTCAACTTGTCACTACATGACACTGTTCAACAACAAGTTATCAGCACACCTAAATTATATTTCTTTGGAGCAGATGTAACGAGATAACACTTTCCTGTACATTACCTAACCTAAACTAAGCACAGGCTGCACCCTATTGTATGGCCTTTATTGTGTTTAATAAACTATCTATTATACCATCCAAGGGAAGTGTTTAGTCCAATGCTCTCCAACCACTTGCGTTCTTTGGCTGCGACGAGTATTAAAATGAATCAATAATTCAATTACTACAATTAATACAACTAAATTAGTTGAGACCGTTTCCACTTTTTTGAGCTATTTACAAATAAATGGTTCCTATTGTTGTGAATTTTTTTGTCAGGCTGAATTCTTTGTTTTTCGTTTTCCTGCCTAATTTTATTGAGCTACGGGCTTGGTTCAATTCAATAATTAAATAAAAAAAACAAGTTTTTTTAACTGAAAGTAAGGAACGACGTTAAAACTTAAAACGAACAGAAATTATTCCGTATATGAAAGGGGCTGTCCCCTCCTCAACGCCTCGCGCTTTACGCAAAAGTTTTTTATTTGTTTAAAAAAAAATAGTTTTTAGAAAGTAAAAATTTAGAGTAAAGATAGAGTCGTTGAGGAGGGGACAGCACCCTTAATAAAAGGACAAATATATGTTCTTGTTATTTTTTAAAGTCGCTCCTTACTTTCAGTTAAAAAAAATTGTTTTTTTTATTTAATTTTTGGAAGTTTTTGAATTAATGCAGGTTTTGGTTTTGGCTCACCGTACATGAATAATTAAAACAAAATTTGTATATTATATTTGGTTAAATGGCTTTCACGAAATTTGTTTAATTTTATTTACGAACGTTTCTATTAGTAATAAATATACGTAACTTAGAATTAACTTACGTAACGAACTTCTATATTCATAAATTTTTAACACGTATATTAGAGGGTTCGCCCCCTAGTCAATACCCTGCTCTTTAAACTATGTTCGAATTTTTTCCGGTTCTTGAAAAATGACCTCTTAATCACAATCAGTTGATCAGTTGAAAAACTTGTTTTTTTTATTTAATTCCTGATCTTTTTCTTTAATAATGCTGGGAAATCCGACGCCCCCTTCATAGCACTGTCCCTTCCCCAATGAAAACTTCCTTCATGGAAAGATTCTTCCATATAGACCCCGACCCGCGCCTTCCCCCCCCGACCAGAAAAAATCTCCTCAGAAAAAGTCTGTATACTTCCCAATAACCAATACGATATGTTAACATTGAGTAAAGTTCATAACTTTCAGCCCTCCCCCTGGGGACTTTGGGGGATCAAGTCATACTAAAAGACATTTTTATCATATTTTCGACCATGCTGAACAAAATGGCTATCTCAAAATTTTGATCGGGTGACTTTTGGAAAAAAATGAGCGTGGGAGGGGGCCTAGTTGCCCTCCATTTTTGGTCACTTAAAAAGGGCACTAGAACTTTTTATTTCCGTTCCAATGAGCCCTCCTACGATATTCTAGGACCACTGGGTCGATACGATCACCCCTGGGAAAAAAAACAAAAAAAAAAAAAAAAAAACAAACAAATAAACAAATAAACACACATCCTGGATCTTTCTTCTGGCAAAAAATGCAAAAATGTACATTTTTGCAGGTAAGAGCTTCAAACTTCTACAATAGGGTTCCTTGATATACTGAGTCTGACGGTATAATTTACATTAAGATTCTACTGCTTTTATGGGGTGTGTCCCCCTTTTTTTCAAAATCAGGCAAATTTTCTCAGGTACGTAACTTTTGATGGGTTAGACTAAATTTAATGAAACTTATATATTTGAAATCAGAATTAAAATCTGATTCTTTTGATGTATCTATTGGTATCAAAATCCCGTTTTTTAGAGTTTCGGTTACCATTGAGCCGGGTCGCTTCTTACTTACAGTTCGTTACCACGAACTGTTTGATAATTCTTTAAAGTACCTTGCTTTATATAACTGGTAAGCATCCGTAACTCTCAGCCAGTTACTGATCCGAAGACAATCATACGGCATTATACAACAAGTACCAATCCTGAAGCGAATATTTCTTGACATTGAATTGTGCAATTGGAGTCAGTCGAGTCTGGTGCTGACAAGAGAGTATACATTTTGTGTATTCATGTCGTTCGACAATCTCTTTGGGTAGTCATATGTAAGTTTTTTTTTAATTCTTAGGTCAAAACAAAAAGTTTTTGAGCCGTGGCTGGCTCGGAAAAGGAAGAGAAGTCAAGACAGAGAGAGAGAGTGAAAAAAACATAAACAGAAAAGGATGCGATACATTTTATTCCATGTCCTTTTTTAGAGCTTATGCTCAGGCTACCTCCCCAACAAAGTCTCGAGAGATTTTAAGTGCCCTTTATACTTTTATTAATTTAAAAAACTTTTTCCACAAAATAATCCTTTCAAAGAAAAGTAAAGAACTCCATTAAACAAAAAATGAGCAAAAGTAAAATAAAATAATATACCAACCGCGAAGCCACCACAAATCAGAATCAATGTATAAATAAAATCGAACACAGAACATAAATTACAATAATTAACTGAGTCAAACTCAAAAGGGGCAGAAATTAACATAAGTTGGGCGCAAAACCCCTAAGCCTTCCCAAGGCCAGAACAAAATTTGCACTTTACTGAAAAAATATAAATGCTTTATTTTATAACTTTAATAAATCAAATAATATTAACATTTTGATTACTAAATGTCAGTATATGTATATTAAACTGACAATGTACATTCATTTGTATTTTTTCAGTAAAGTGCAAATTTTGTTCGTGGGGATTAGCTGCCCTCAAATCACTTTCGACAATATAAAAGAGCATCAGCCCTTTCTATTTTCGAACGAATGAACCCTTTTCGAAGTTCCCACGACAAATTCGATACGAAGTGTCCTGGTCTAAACAACAAAAACAACAACAAAAAATAATACATTATACCCAATTCAATCTTTACTATAAAAATGTCAAACCTTCCAATCACTTTCGACTATTAAAAATGTCGTCAAATCTTTCAATTTCCAATTAAATGAGCACTCTTGGAAACGACAACACTGTGTATATACACCGTATGTGCTCTAGGGATATACAGCAAAGCCGGAGCCCTCCAGTACCGTGAGAGTAGTACAATCGCCTTAAACCAGCTTTCCAGACCTTTCAACTACGCTTAACAAAATGGCTATATCAAAATTTTGATTGGATGTATTTGGGGGAAATGATGGGTACTAGCCCTTTCGACTATTAAAAAGGGTACTAGCCCTTCGTATATCCAATCGAATGATTCTGATTTGAAGTTACTACGACAACGCCTTCTATAAAAACCTTATACACCCCCAGGGCATAACTTAAGACCCTTGTCCTGAGGGTTGCGGGGGAGTGTCCTCCTCAAAAACATATTTTCTATGTGGAAATCAACTACGCTGAACAAAATGGCTATCTCAAAATTTTGATTGGATGTGTTTGGGGGAATGATGGGCGTAGGGGGGAGGGGCTAGTTGCCTTCCAATCACTTTCGACTATTAAAAAGGGCACTAGAACTCTCAATTTCCAATCGAATGAGCCCCTTTTGAAGTTTCTACGACGACCCCTTCCATATGAAATGCCCTTCTCTAAAGGAAAAAAAAAACAAAACAAATACATAGTACATTGTACCAACATCGTTCTTATATGCCCTCAGGGCATAACTCGAAACCCTTGCCCCGAGGGTTGTGGGGAAGTGTCCTCCTCAAAAACATATTTTCTACCAGGAAATCAACAACGCTGAACAAAATGGCTATCTCAAAACTTTGATTGAATGTGTTTGGGGGAATGACGGGCGTGGGGGGGGGGCTAGTTGCTCTCCAATCACTTTCGACTATTAAAAAGGGCACTAGAACTCTCAATAGTACATTGTGCCAACATCGTTCTTATATGCCCTCAGGGCATAACTTGAAACCCTTGCCCCGAAGTTTGTGGGGGAGTGTCCTCCTCAAAAACATATTTTCTACCTGGAAATCAACTACGCTGAACAAAATGGCTATCTCAAAATTTTGATTGAATGTGTTTGGGGGAATGATGGTCATGGGGGGGGGGGGCTAGTTGCTCTCCAATCACTTTCGACTATTAAAAAGGGCACTAGAACTCTCAATTTTCAATCGAATGAGCCCCTTTTGAAGTTTCTACGACGACCCCTTCCATATGAAGTGCCCTGCTCCAAAGAAAAAAAAATACATAGTACATTGTGCCAACATCATTATTATATGCCCCCGGGGCATAACTTGAAACCCTTGCCCCGAGGGATGTGGGGAAGTATCCTCCTCAAAAACATATTTTGTAACAGGAAATCAACTACGCTGAACAAAATGACTATCTCAAAATTTTGATTGAATGCGTTTGGGGGAATGGTGAGCGTGGGGGGGGGGCCTAGTTGCCCTTCAATCACTTTCGACTTTTAAAAAGGGCACTAGCCACTCCAATTTCCAATCGAATGAGCCCTTTTCGAAGTTTCTACGACAACTCTTTCGATACGAATTCTCCGGCTGAAGAAAAAAAAACAAACAAACAAAACAAACACACTGTGCCCACACCGTTCTTTACTTAGGCAGCGCTAACGCGCTGCCTATGATTCCTGCTTAATCTGGGGCTTTTTACTTTCTTAATCATTGTGGACGTTGACCAATTCATCTAAGCACGCCTACTCGCACTTAGTTGGCTAAAACCACTGCCTCCTCAGATCAGGGTTCGACACCTTGTCAGTAAAACCACATCTTCATTTGACTGTCGTGGGGAATTTTTCCAATAACAGATTAAGGCTTACTCCCAAAACTAACCTTTACGTCACTCCATTAAAAATGTCACTTCATAACCTTTACGTCACTCCATAACTTTACGTCACTCCATTAAAAATGTCACTCCATAACCTTTACGTCACTCCATTAAAAACGTCACTCCATAACCTTTACGTCACTCCATAGCCTTTACGTCTCTCCCTTAAAACGTCACTCCATAAAGAGAGGAGCACATCCTCCTCTTCTTTATTAGCGCCAGTAATAAAATAAAATAAATTCTATTACAAGGCAGCTTTCGGCTCAAAATACCCTTACTCTCAAAATAACTTTTAAGATAGGCATACTCCTTTAAAAACTACTAGAACATCTTCCTCTTCTTCGTTAGCGCCCAAGATGAAACTTATTAAATCCCATCCCTAGGCAGCGTTCGACATCTTGTTATTAAACTTGCGTTTTCGTTTGGCTTACAGGCGAAGGTTGGAATTAAAGAAAATTTGCTATTTCATGTTGTAAAGTGGCCACCGTAAGCGGGGACTTCCTGTGGCGGGAGGACATCCTCTCTGCGGGAGATCATTTTTTATAATGTAATTTAGAGGTAGTAGTACAATAGTGTGAATACCACTCTTCGGCTGCTGTTTTTAAGTAAATTAAAGTGTAGGTGGCATTTCGTTTGTTTAAATACTTTTTATTTTGAATTTTTGGTGCCACTGAGGTGGGATTTTTTAAAATTGCAGTTAAAAAAAAATAATAAAAAAGGAGCCGGTAGCCATGTGCAGTAACAACTTAAGCCTTACTCCTTAACTTTTCCCCAAACAAATCCTCTGAAAAAATTTACAAGCATATAATCATACGTCTTCTTTGCTTTGTGTCCATGACTAAACCTATTAAATCATATCGCGAGGTAGTGTTCGATACCTTCTTACTAAAGCTGCCTTTGAATTTACATTTGGGGCAAAGTTAGCCAAGTGCAGACTCAACTTAAATCTTACTACCAAAAGCAACCTAAAAATTCCTAGCACATCATCTTCTTTGTTTAGCATCTTTGAGCAAACAACACTTAAGTACCTACTCAAATTGCACGGATTCATGGCTACTTATGTTGGCGAACCACGGTAATTAAAATTCTTGTTTATTGGGTAATAACGGCGATAGTGGCAAACCACGGTAACTAAAATTCTTGTTTATTGGCTAATAACGGCGATTGTGGCAAACCACGGTAGCTTAAATTCTTGTTTATAGGGTAATAATTGTGCTAATTGGGCTGAAGTAGAACACAGTTGTATATTTGCTATTCATCTTAGTATTAAAAAAATCATCACCCGGTTGCCGATTCGGAATGCCATTTAGATAATCCGAACGTGTTCCCTTCTAGCTTTCTCTTACAGCGCAGAAGAAGCGAGGCGGTTGTATTTCAGGAAATATTCGTTTTGTTTGTCGAGTATTTTGTTTTCCTAAAAAAAAAACAACAACAAAAAAACAACTTTTAATTTTGCTTTTGATTTATGTGACCTTTGTGATTATAAATCACAAAGAATTGTGAATTTTACTCACAGAGTGAATCAAAGTAAAATATTAAGACGTTGTTTGTTTTTTTATTTGAAAAGATGAAAGCATTAAACTCCAGTTTACTTATCTTTACAATGAGCCTGGTACAAAATAATACATAGAAACAAAAAAAAAAAAAAAAAAATACACGTTTAGAAGCAATTTTTCACTTATTTAGGTCAGGTATTCTTTTTTTAGGTGAGGCTATAGTGGGGCTCAGACGGGGGAAAACTGAGACATTTTATATGATACAGAGAGGAGACGAAGCAAATGCACAGAGTAAAGTAGAGAAACAGGAGTTTTTCATTTTTATTCAACTTGTAATTCCGCTTAAGAAATGTACAGGTGGGTAAAGAGACCAAAAACTAGATCATAGTTTAAAGTATTCACATAATCACTGAGGGACTCCGCTTGAAGCCAGATAAGTTGTACGAGAGGGTAAAAGGAACAGAAGGGAAAAGAACTTAAAGTATTCATAACAGCCCTGAGTGGTCCCAATAAAATCAAGAAGGATGTCGTGAAAAACGGAAATAAGAGTGGCCCAGCTTCGCCTCTTCATAGTTTCATAAGGAAGAGAATCCCGAGTGATAAACTTTAAAAACCCATATCTCTGGTTTTCAATATGCCCGTTAAATTTGTCCAGCTTATAAGAGGTCAATAAAAAAATTACTACATCTAAGGGTATTAGATATAGTACTTGGGTTTCTCCTTCTTAAAACACAATATAGAATAAGAACTTCACTGGAAGAAAATAATCGAGAACGACAGGGTTCATGCGGGCCGAAGAGTTATCCCCCTCATTCTTTCCCAAACACAAAATTTAAAATATCGTTGCCTTCCTGTGCTCCCAAAAAGTTGCATTCAGACCCGCTTCATTCTCAAGCTGTTGCAGATACATTATTTTGACAGCCTTGCGACACTTTGTGTCTTCTAATTGACATTGCTACTTAATTGTGTATTGATTATGAATGAATCCCCATAAGAGCTTACAGTTATGATCTATTATCTCGTAAAAAGAATTCCAAAGGATCTCATAGTACAAGAGTTTTAGACAAATCGGACAAACAAATCGTTTCGACACCATCTTCCTCCTCCTTCCCCTAAAACAACAACTTAAACCCTATTACCTCCACCCAGCACTCCCTCGAAGTTTAAAATCGACCCCAAAGCTGTCATAAAGATAACGAATTTTGTAATCACAGGTACACATAGCCTCTTTTGAGATGCTCAGGTATGTGGGTCGTTTCAGGAGTATATCTTTCAAAAATCAGAAACGGATTGGTCCAGGAAACGGTCCCTATGACTTCAAAGCCAAGTCAGACTCGTCCAACAGCCAAGACCAAAAATGCCCGCAATTTCTACTAAAATATATCTGTAATGAATGAATAACTTTAGGTTCTTACACCTGTGGCTACGGGGGTTATTTCAACCCCAGAGGAATACTTATTAGATCTTTCGATTATTTTGAACCAAATGACTGTCTCAAAATTTAGTCCTATACCATAGGCTGTTATGAAAGTATCTGAGGTTCTTAGAAAGAATGGAGGTAGGAAGAAGGGATCGTTGTCTCCAATTACTTCCAACAATTATAAGGATAAAAGCAGCGTTCACGATATATTTAATGGCACTTACTTGTTCTCCCGACCCCACTCAATAAGTCTCATCCATTTAAAACTGTTTTTTTCTGTGTGCACTCTCAGATGATCAGCTTAGTCTGAGTGAGATAAACTACTATGCAGGTATATTTTAATTAAATATTCAATATATAGAGTTGGTTAGGTATTTAATATAATGCGTTCTGGGTGGCCTGCTTTCCATTATTCTCAGTTGTAGTTTCCATAATTTTTTTTTACTAAAGTATTATATTTTCATCATATTTAGGTATATTTCATTATGTTGAACCTGACTTCACTTCTTAAGTGCGGTCGGGATAACACGTAGGTACCTATATTATAAATAAGTATACATTCAACAATTTAAACATTGTTGCCTACATTATTAAAGTTTGAAATAAGACTAATATTTAATCCGGGTTGCAGCGGTGGCTTGCAACCACAGTTTATAGAATTATCCAGTAAGTTTATCGCAGATCATTTCTGGTCTTCATTCTCGGTGCGAACAAAAAGCTCCTCCCACTTATTTCTGCATTAGCGGGTTAGTCTGTTTCCGCCAATCAATAGCTGCGTTTTTTTTTCGAAGTTCCGTGTTTCATGGTTCATGTTCCAAGTTTCATGTTCTAGCCCAAAAACGCAGTTTTTGTCGCTTTCGTGTTCTCTGTCCATGTTCCTGGTTGAACGTCTAAAAAATCAATTTAGGAAAAGTGGCAAAATATTCAAAACTGTGGAAACATGTGGAAAAATTCTGAGCTTTTTATTTGCCTTTTTTCTTGTACACATATGTTTCACCTTGACCTCTATTCAAAAACGCATATTCAGCAGGATCTATGTCCATTTTCTTCCCTTCCATCTTATCCTTTCTTTTGTAATCTACAGATAACTTTTTTCTATCTGGATAGGGACCAATCGAACACGCAACACGCACAAAGAGCAAGTTCCAAGTTTGAGGAAACAGACAGTCGAACAGGCAACATGATGTTTCGTGTTTCGAAAAAAAACTATTTTTTGTTAAAAATTGCTTTTAGTTGTTTTTTCGAAAACGCAAAAATGGCAAAAAACTTTTAAACCCCGGAACCAACAACCCAAAAAAAACGCCACTAATGAGAAATGGTTACAAAGTGCATTATTCGTAATAGCGGGTTTCCACTTATTTCCGATTATTTCTATTATAACTGTAAGTTTCGCGTCCAAGAGAAATCTGACTTGTCTACCCGTGAAAATATCTAATGCCGCTTATGTTTATATCTGCAAAAACGTTCTCTGGAGCACTCGCACCTCGGTCCGGGTTTTTATAATGGGTGAGATAGGGAATGATCATACTGCTAATTCTATAAACTGTGCTTGCAACCTAGTGAGAGACGATCACGTCCCATACTAAGAAATACAAAAACCCATAACTCTTAAACTAGATTCAGATCAAAAAAAGAAGTACACTAATTAGAACCACCTTGTCCAATACCCCTATATAGGAAACTAACTGTCCCTTGGCTTGAATAACGAGGAAAATTCATTGGCTTGAAATACAAGAAAAGTGGCCCCAAGCGCGACATTCTGCATTGACGGCATTTTTTGAATTTTTTTTTCAGCGTATAAGCTAAGATAATTAATAACTAAAATATCAATTAGTAATTCATTATTAACTAATTGACAATTACTAATTATATTTTAACAATACATTTAATAACTAATATACACAAATAAAACATAATTGATCCTAATCCTATTGGTTAAACCATAATAAATTAATAATAGCAGGAGTAAATAGCTATGTCCACAACAACAAAACCAATGTACATAGCAACAAACAGAAGCGATAGCTTGAAATTACACTTCTAATGAATGTTTATCACAAGAATTCTCGATTATGGTACTTCAGATGGCGGAGAAATTTCCATAATCAATTTCTGAAAAACGCTTCAAAAACTTTGACGTTAGCAAAAACGGGTTTAAAAAAAGGGCCTCCTTGTCTTAAGTCACTAGGAATCTTTTGTTCTCTTTCCTCAGGAAAATGTAATGAAATTAAAATGTTTTCCTTTCTAATCAGACGTCAATGAATTAACGATCAAACTGCTGGCGTCATTAACCCTCTGACCACGTATTTTGCGATTTAAGCGTGCAGCAGCTACAGTTTAAAACCAAGTACTTATTTTTTCAAATTTGTTTTAAAAAAAAGTATTTCTTTTTTTTGTAACTGGTTAAGTAAATTATTTTAAGCACTAATTTATCAAAATTTCGTTTCATTAACATTGTATTTGACTTCTACGACTTATTTGGTACATGATCAAGTAATTATCAGAAAATACAAATTTATTTGAAAAATAGTTTGACACATATTATTCCAAATTTTCAGACATTGACCAAAATGGGGCAAACCCCTCATGTACGTAATAATTTCTGTTTGTTTTAAATTTTACTGTAGCTCCTTACTTTCAGTTGAAGAAACTTGTTTTTTTATTTAATTTCTTGTTTTTTTAAATAATGCTGGGAAATCCAGCGCCCCCTTCATGGGAATTCTCTTCCCCCATGGAAAGATCCTCCCACTAAAACCCCCTTCCCCCAACCCTCCCCTCCCCCTAACCAAAAAGGAATCCCCCTGAAAACGTCTGTATACTTCCCAATAACCAATACTAAATGTAAACAATGGGCAAAGTTCATAACTTGCAGCCCTTCCCCCGGGGACTGTGAGGGATTAAGTAGTCCTAAAAAAAAGTTATTGGATTTTTAGACTATGCTGAACAAAATGGCTATCTAAAAATGTTGATCCGATGACTTTGGGAAAAAACTGAGCGAGGAATGAGGCCTAGTTGCCCTCCAGTTTTTGGTCACTTAAAATGGGCACTAGAACTTTTAATTTCCGTTCGAATGAGCCCTCTCACGACGTTCTAGGACCACTGGATCGATACAACCTCTTCTGAAAAAAAAAACAACAAAAACAAATAAATATGCATCCGTGATCCTTCTCCTGGCAAAAAAAAACAACAAAATTCCACATTTTTTGCAAATAGGAGCTTTTAACTTCTATTGTAGGGTTCTCTGATACGATGAATTCCATGGTGTGATTTTCATTAAGATTCAATGACTTTTAGGGGGTGTTTTCCCCTTTTTTCGAAAATAAGGCAAATTTTCTCAGACTCGTAACTTTTGATGGGTAGGACTAAACTTGATAAAAATTATATACTTAAAATCAGCATAAAAAAGTCAATTGTTTTGATGGATTTATTGGTATCAAAATTCCGTTTTTAGAGTTTCGGTTACAATCGAACCGGGTCGCTCCGTACTTACAGTTCGTAACCACGAACTGTTTGACAGAAACTAAAATAATCTATCGAATCAAACTTATAAATAAGCTACCAAATATAAAAATTTGACTACCACCCACTGAACCGAAGTCCCTAGAATTCAGGCCCGCTTCATAGTGGAAGAAACAGCAATCGTGGCATAGCACAATATCGGCATAAATCTTAATATGTCACAAGGAAGATTTCAAGCCTTAGTGGGGGGGGGGGGGAAGCACCGGAGACACGGGCTATGGTTGGAAATCGTGCACTCCCAAACAGAAGATCAAAGACGGTGGCAAAATATGGTCCTCCTTGGCATCGAGTTGGGCTGAACAGCCTGTTTGTCGTCTAAAGCACAAGTGATTAAACTAAATCTTTTAAATGTCAGGGCGTGATTTCCGCTTTACTGAAATTAATTAAAAAAAAACTTTTTCCACAAAAGTCAAAGAAAATAAAAGAACTCCGTTAAACCAAAAATGAGCAAAAATAAAATCAAATAATCTACCAAGCGTGAAACTACCACAAATCAGCATCGACAAATAAATGAAACCCAAAACGAACAGAAATTACAATAAATAACTGAGTCAAACTCAAAACGAGCAGAAATTAACACGAGAAGGGTCCAAAACCCCTATGCCTTCCCAAGGCCAGAACAAAATTTGCACTTTCCTGACAAAAATATAAATGCTTTTACTTTTATAACTTTAATAAATCAAACAATATTAACATTTTGACAACTAAATATCAGTATAAGTATATTAAACTGACAATGCACATTAATTCGTATTTTTTTTTTTTTCGTTCGTTTCTGTTCGTTTTGGGTTTCATTTATTTATCGATGCTGATTTGTGGTAGTTTCACGCTTGGTAGATTATTTGATTATATTTTTGCTCATTTTTTGTTTAATGGAGTTCTTTACTTATCTTTGAAAAACTTATTTTGTGGAAAAAGTTTTTTTAATTAATCAAGGTAAAAATGGCAAGGATTTGGCATAAGACCTTGTAGTGCCAACTGATTGTACTGATCTCCTTTCATGCCCCTACCTAATTTTTATTATTTTACTAATCAGTGCTTACAAACAACAGGTATCGCAAACAAGAGTACTACCCTTCCCACTCTCCGCCCTCTCAAACCCTTGAGTATTATATGCGCTTTATTGGAAACTTCTTTTTATTAATACTAAACTAAAACGCCTTACATCCCTGGCAAAAGAGCAAACTCTTCAATTTTCATTCAGTTAATTCTGGAGAAAAAAGCTTTTATGTTCCAAGACAATCAACCACCAAATAAATTAGGTTTAAGAGTTGTGGGTTATTGTAGTTTATACTATGGGACGTGATCGTCTCTTACTAGGTTGCTAGCTACCGCTGCAACCCAGATCACAAACAGGAAAAAGCCTATGGCTTTTTATTCATTGGAATAGCAGGAGACGATGCTCAGTATGGCACTATAAACTAGACCACTAACTTTTCTTGAGTAACCAGACTTGAGTAAGGGTTAAGGAAACGATATTTTTTTTAATAGTACAGTTTTTACTTGTTAAAACGTCAACCACAATAAAAATAGAAACCAGAAACCAGAATAGTCAAGACTAAGGCAAAAAAATTATTAAATATTTACATTTATGACTATCAGATTAATTTACCATTAAATAGGGCACTTTGGTACCTGAATGATACTAAAAAAAACAAGTTTTTTTTAACTGAAAGTAAGGAGCAACATTAAAACTTAAAACGGACAGAAATTATTCCGTACATGAAAGGGACTGTCCTCTCCTCAACGCCTCGCTCTTTACGCTAAAGTTGTTATTGCTTAAAAAATAGAGTTGTGAGAAAGAGTAACTTTATTGTTACATAAAACGAAAATAGATTTACATTTTATCCAGGGAGTTTGGCTTCCACCCAAGACAGAGCTTGACATTTTGGTATCATCAGTTACTTAAAAAAAAAAAAAAAAAAAAAACAACTAAAAATGAAATTTAAGTTATATAGCTTCCTCACTTTGCACTTTGCTTTCACTTTTCAAGCACTTTGGTACTTGTATGATATACCCCCTATCTAAAATTCTTCTAATATGTTTCTCTGACGCACAATCCCACAATATATAAATTATAAGCAGTATGATCTTTCCCTATCTCACCCATTATAAAAAGCCGGACCGAGGTGATCCAGAGAACGTAGAAACATAAGCGACACTAGATCTTTTCACCAGTTCTAGGCTCCAAGGGGTACGCGTACCGCAGTTTGAGAACCACTGGTCTATAGAATTATCTGATATCTTTACGTTTGATATGATTATTAATTGTCAATTTCGGTTCGTTATGAGTTTTAATTGTTTATTCTTAGTAATTTCTTAATTTTGAGCTTAACTGTTCGTTTTAAGTTTTAACCGGCTCCTTATTTTTCCTGATTTATTTTTTAAACGTTTTCTGGATTAGTTTCTGTTCGTTATTTTTATTTGACATGGTTTTATTATTAGTCAATTGTAGGAATGTTTGTAAAGTTTTATTGGTTTGAAGAACTGCTTAAGGACTAAAATGGTGAATTGTGATTCAGTTAGGTAAAATCTGAAAGTTCAGCAGAAAATTTCAATCAGGCATAGTTCTGTGCAATAAATTTTATAGAGTTTTGAATAAGTTTCGATTCACCAGAAAAAAGTTTGTTCATTTCTAGGTCCCCTGGCCCCCACAAAACTCAATTTGTAATTTAGGTTCTTCTTGGCCAAATGACTTATGGCTATAATTTTCACACTAATGAGGGAAAGTGAGTGTTTTCCCATTTCAAAAGTCCCCTAATACACCCAAAAGAAATATGTGTTCCTCTGGGCCCAAATAATAATTCTCCCAAAGTAGCTACCCAATCAGAGAGGCAAGATCAAAAATGCCCCCTTTTAGCCCTATAAAACCAGACTGTAACAATCGGCGATTTTATTATTTAGGGTCCTGAGCTATGGGGTCCTTTAGGGTCCTTTATGGGGTCCTTTAGGGTCCTGAGCTATGGGACCACGCCATTCCCAGAAAGACAACCGTTTCCAGTCAAAGTGAAAAACTTCGTCAAAAACTTCGTCAAAGTGATCAAACACTTGAGAGCCTAATTAGAGAAAAGCCAAGACAGATAATCTTTGTGAGAGGCAAACCTGGCTTAGCTTTTTCAGAGTTATACAAAAATGATCGTTATCACTTCTTCATGATAGTTTATCATCCTAAGGCAGAACTAAAGCAGTCAGAAAAGAATAGAAATTAAAAATATACGTATAAAAAAAGTAGAGAGCGACATTAAGACTTAGGCCATAGCCTACAGGAATTATCCGATGTATAAAAGGGACTACCTCTCCTCAAGCCTCCTCTTTTGCGCTACAGTTTTACTCCTTTCCACAAAGAACGAGTGCTCTAAGGCAAGAGCAAAGTAACAAACAGCTTGTTTTCACTGTGCGTTGATAATGGTAAGTGAAATTAAAGACTTACTGATGACGTGAAACATTTTGCTTGAAATAAAGATTTATACATATCAACCGGCTATAGACTTTGCATTGCTTTCAGATAAGAATTAGCTAGTCCTTTACCGAGAAGATTTGAAGCCCCCCTCGTCTTAAAGATGGGTTTTGTTCGTTTGGGTATTCAATGCCACTCTACGTTAATTTGAAAAAAAAATGTAATTTTTTTAAAGATCTAAAGAAGGTGATTCAATTCAATTTATTCGAATAAAAACCTAACACAAACAACAATAGCAATAAAGATAGAAGGAGAACTTAAAGAAAAGCTAGAAGAGAACTTGTTAGGGACAAACAAAAAAACAAAAAAAAAGAAAAAAATTAAAGTGACACTGAAAAAAGATAGAAGAATAAAAATGGGTAATTAAAGCAAATTGGTTAAAAATTGAAAGATTAAATTATATTATCAAGTTTTGTTACAGGTTAAAATGATTTGATTAAGATTCAAATCCTGGTTAGGATATTTAAAAACCACGTTAGACTAATATTCGCTCATATTAGGTCTGTAATTGCCATTTTTCGCCTATAAGCAGTATGTCAATCTAACCAAATAGGCCCATAGCCATGCTAGCCAAATAGGCACTTTTACAAGGATTTTTCTTTTCAGCCTATTTGACCATTTTAGCTACATTAGCATTGTGTTCCAAAGTCATATCAGGATTGCTTTATTCATTTAATCAGGTGTAAAAATCATACCATACTTGTTGAATGAAACGCATCTTTTTTTTAATTGTAAAATCAATTTAAGCCAACACTCTAATATACACAAAAAACACTGAATATCTTACACATCCTTGGCTGCCTCCATACTTTATCCTTAAATAGGGTAAGAGCAAGGCTCACGACTGCTATTTCCTATCGACTGAGGGGGACTTTGGAAAAATTTTGGTTTCCAGCCCTTCTAGAATGTGAACAACGCATCCAAACGAGCATTGATCTTAGAAGGAAGAGGATTTCAAAAAATCTGCTCCCCGAGGAAAGTAATCCTCGGACGAAGAATGAAATAGTGAAAGAGAATTCGTGTCATTTGTTTACCAATAAGTTTATCAACGGTCCCTTATCGAAGGACAAAGCTCTAGGTTTGTCTATTGCTTATAAGAAGAGGCAAAAAACAAAATAAAATAAGGGAGAACAAAAAAACATACAGAAAAATTGGGTTGTTTTTTTTCGATAACCAAATTGGATGGCCAGCTGTCGTACAAACCTACATTTTAACCATAATTTTTTTCATTTAGTGATATACGTGAAAAAATAATACCTCCATGGAAAAAGTCCTGAACAAACTAGGAAGCATTGGATTGACACTTTAACATTTTAGCCATGAAGTATACTATTTTACAAATAAGTGAATATAATATTTTGAAATAATATGGCCTTTTGAATAATTGAAATATTATTCATAATGTATATTTTTTTAGTATGTTTGTTTACACTTCTAATAAAAAAAATAGCATTTTGACACCGTTTAAAAAATCACACGCGGACAACCTTTTTAGAATATTCTGTATAAATTGTTAATAAATTAAACTTGATTAGGTAAATTGAAGTTTTATATTCTATATACATTATCGAAGGACAGAACTCTCATCGCTAGTACTACTTGTAAGAAGAGGCGAAAAACAAAATAAGGGAAAGGTAAAGGCAAAGATAAAAATAAAAAGATAAGGGAAGGATAAAAATAAGGGAAGGAAAGATAAAATAAGGGAAAAATAAGGAAATAAAAATGAGGGAATGAAAGAAACATGAAAAAGGAAAGGAGAGGGAAGGAAAGAAACATGGATTGTTTTTTCCAATAACTGACTTGGATTTTATTTGATAAATCTGATAAATAATATTACCACCACTGAATAGTATACTCAATTTTCACCGATATTTGCTTTTGACCTATTACTAATTAACACAGATTATAATATATATATACATTGTATATATATATATATATATATATATATATATATATATATATATATATATATATATATATAAATATATATATATATATATATATATATATATATATATATATATATATATATATATATATATATATATATATATATATATATATATATATATATATATATATATATATATATATATATATATATATATATATATATATATATATATATATATATATAATATTTTATTTATTGACACTACATGACCGTGATATGCGACCAAATACTATCTCTATGAAATGAAAGTCCCCAGCCCACTACTAAGCACCTGACTGATGATTTCTTGGCCATGAACTTAATATTACTGTGCTTTATTATATTATATATAATATATTATAATACATATAATATAATATATTATATAATATATATAATAGTTTATAACATATATTCTATATAATATATATTATATATTATTTTATTTTTATGACCATGAAGTTAATTATTTATTTTATTGAATATATTATTTTGAAATAATAAAACTATTTCAATAACCGAAATATCAATTTCTGGCATTTCCCGCCATGATTTGAAAAATTGATAATTTATAAAAAAAAATTTCTACTGAAAATAAGGAGCAATATCAAAACTTAAGAGGAACAGAAATTATTGTGTGTATAAGGGGGGGTGTGTTGAGGAAGGAGGTGTGTTGGTGGAGTGTGTGGGTTGGTGGGGGGAGGTGTGTTGGGGGGTATAAGGGGGGTGTGTTGAGGAATTGAGGAAGGAGCAGGGGGGCTGCTCCTTCCTCGACCCTCACTCTTTACACTAAAATCTGACTTTTAGTCATAATTCTTTAAGAAAGACTGCTCAAACATAAGGCCATTGAATTTGAATAAGAAGTATTTTTAAAGAACTTTAAGACTTTGGCGTTTTGAGCAAGTGTTGAGGAAGGGGTAGCCCCCCTTGTATACGGAATAATTTCTGTTTCTTTTAAATTTTGATGATGCATCTTACTCTCAGTTTAAAAAAAAGTTTTATTCTTTATTTGTTTTCTGACCGTTTTTCAAATCATGTCACGATATATTTCTAATATTATTTGTTTATTATTAATTTGCAATTATTGATTGAAACAGGAACGGAAATATAATACTATTTCAATAATTGAAATGATATACAATATTCCAAGAATATGCTATTTTATAAATAAATTTAGACCACACTCCCTTTCCATTCACAAGTGTAATGAGAATATATCAAAAAACGAATAAATTCTTTTAATAAAACAGTAAAAAACAAAATAATTTTTGAAAACAAAAATAACAAGCTTTATACCCAGAAGCCTTTATCAACGGTGGAAAAAGAAAAACAACTAGTAAAAACACAACATATAAAGACAAACACAAAAATGCTATGCAAAAAGAAAAAAAAAACGAAAGGAGAATCAAATTTTTCCTTTCATTTTTTGTATAGCGTCGATTTCGTTTCTCTTTAAATGCTTTCTTTAGTCTAGTATTTTTTTTTCTTTCGTTGACAAAGGCTTCCGATGTGAAGCCAGCATATTCTAACTTTGTTTTTTTTTTGGGGGGGGGGAGGGGGGGGCTAAAAGTTTTTTTTACTGTCTTATGAAAAGATTTTAGTCGTTTTAACATATTTTTCATTACAATTTTTAACGTTTTCTAAATTATAATTCATTAATATTATTACATATTATTATAAGTATTATATGCTAGTATATGCATGAAGAAAGATGATTTTAAAGACTTGCTTCCTTAGGAAAGTAACACACGAATGAAGTACGGATAGAGGAAGAAGATTTCAGCCTCATGCTTACCAATAAGTTTATCAACGGTTCATTATGGGAGACAAACATAAGTCTGTTCTGAACAGACAGTTAATCTCTTAGTATTACTCACAAGA
Organism: Artemia sp. Qi Xiang Cuo; assembly: GCF_049724085.1. Classification (NCBI taxonomy): domain Eukaryota; kingdom Metazoa; phylum Arthropoda; class Branchiopoda; order Anostraca; family Artemiidae; genus Artemia; species Artemia sp. Qi Xiang Cuo. The sequence continues at coordinate 59,686,535 of NC_142808.1, forward strand.
AGAATTAACACATAAATTAATGAAGGACGAGGCATTAATAAACGAGGCAAAAAGCAAAATAAGAACGATAGATAAGAACGATTAATCCTAATTTCCAATCTCTTCCTCGTTTATATATCTTTTTTCTCAGTTATTTGTGGAGTTTCCTGTTAATTCTTCTATTTTCATAAATGTCTCTTATCCATTTTTTTTTTTTTTTTTATGTGCTTTATAATAGTGTCTTATTTGTTTTGTTGGCCCTTTACAAGCTGAGCTTCTTGGGCGTGTATAAATTTTAAGTTTGTAATTGTTTTTTTTTTTTTTAGTATTAATAAATTGATTGATTGATTGATAGAGTGAAAATAAAATGCACAGAAAATTCGGAATTTATTTCCGTAACCGAATTGGATGGCCAGCTTTCGTAAAAATTGTCACGATACGTCAACGAATCCTACCATCATTAAAAAAAAAGACATTCATTGAAATTCTAAAAAACTGATCTCAAGAACTACAAATTTTATTTCTATTGGATCTGAATAATATTTATTATTTCCTTTATTGTGCATTATAGTGACCACACTCAAGAAGTGAAGTTAAGTTAATCATAATGAAAAATACCAAAATATGATCAAATATATTGCTTTAGAAATAAAATTATGAAAACTACAACAGAGATTTACAGAAAGCAGGCCGCCCAGAACGCATCATATTAAATACCTAACCAAATCTATATATTAAACATTTGATTAAAATATAACTGCGTAGTAGTTTATCTCTCTCAGGCTAAGCTAATTATCTCCGAGTGCACACAGAAAAACGAGTTTTACAAAAGATCAAGAACAATTGTGTGGTCGCTATAATACACAAGTACCTTATTTCTGAATCAGCGTACACATGAAAATGTTTATACCTAGACAATTTCTCATAAAATGTACTTTTAAATTTCGATTACAACGAGCTGTGGTAACACTATTTGATAGGTGGCATCGTCCATCTCAATTGATATGGACGGTGGTTTACACCGTATTATGTCTCATAAAATGTACTTTTAAATTTCGATTACTACGAGCCGTGGTTCACTATTTAATAGGTGGCACCGTCCATATCAATTGATATGGACGGTGGTTTAGACCGTATTATGTCTCATAAAATGTACTTTTAAATTTCGATTACAACGAGCTGTGGTAACACTATTTGATAGGTGGCATCGTCCATATCAATTGATATGGACGGTGGTTTACACCGTATTATGTCTCATAAAATGTACTTTTAAATTTCGATTACTACGAGCCGGGGTTCACTATTTAATAGGTGGCACCGTCCATATCAATTGATATGGACGGTGGTTTAGACCGTATTATGTCTCATAAAATGTACTTTTAAATTTCGATTACAACGATCCGTGGTTCACTATTTAATAGGTGGCACCGTCCATATCAATTGATATGGACGGTGGTTTAGACCGTATTATGTCTCATAAAATGTACTTTTAAATTTCGATTACAACGAGCCGTGGTTCACTAATTAATAGGTGGCACCGTCCATATCAATTGATATGGACGGTGGTTTAGACCGTATTATGTCTCATAAAATGTACTTTTAAATTTCGATTACAACGATCCGTGGTTCACTATTTAATAGGTGGCACCGTCCATATCAATTGATATGGACGGTGGGTTAGACCGTATTATGTCTCATAAAATGTACTTTTAAATTTCGATTACAACGAGCCGTGGTTCACTAAGTAATAGGTGGCACCGTCCATATCAATTGATATGGACGGTGGTTTAGACCGTATTATGTCTCATAAAATGTACTTTTAAATTTCGATTACAACGATCCGTGGTTCACTATTTAATAGGTGGCACCGTCCATATCAATTGATATGGACGGTGGTTTACACCGTATTATATCTCATAAAATGTACTTTTAAATTTCGATTACTACGAGCCGTGGTTCACTATTTAATAGGTGGCACCGTCCATATCAATTGATATGGACGGTGGTTTAGACCGTATTATGTCTCATAAAATGTACTTTTAAATTTCGATTACAACGATCCGTGGTTCACTATTTAATAGGTGGCACCGTCCATATCAATTGATATGGACGGTGGTTTAGACCGTATTATGTCTCATAAAATGTACTTTTAAATTTCGATTACTACGAGCCGTGGTTCACTATTTAATAGGTGGCACCGTCCATATCAATTGATATGGACGGTGGTTTAGACCGTATTATGTCTCATAAAATGTACTTTTAAATTTCGATTACAACGATCCGTGGTTCACTATTTAATAGGTGGCACCGTCCATATCAATTGATATGGACGGTGGGTTAAACCGTATTATGTCTCATAAAATGTAAGTTTAAATTTCGATTACTACGAGCCGTGGTTCACTATTTAATAGGTGGTACCGTCCATATCAATTGCTATGGACGGTGGTTTACACCGTATTATGTCTCACAAAATGTACTTTTAAATTTCGATTACTACAAGCCGTGGTTTACTATTTAAAGGTGGCACCGTCCATATTAATTGATATGGACGGTGGTGTACACCGTAGTATGTCTCATAAAATGTACTTTTAAATTTCAATTACTATGAGCCGTGGTTCACTATTTAATAGGTGGCACCGTCCATATCAATCGATATAGACTGTGGTTTACACCGTATTATGTCTCATAAAATGTATTTTTAAATTTCGATTACTACGATCCGTGGTTCACTATTTAATAGGTGGCACCGTCCATATCAATTGATAAGGACGGTGGTTTACACCGTATTATGTCTCATAAAATGTACTTTTAAATTTCGATTACTACGAGCCGTGGTTCAGTATTTAATAGGTGGCACCGTCCATATCAATCGATATGGACAGTGGTTTACACCGTATTATGTCTCATAAAATGTACTTTTAAATTTCGATTACTACGAGCCGTGGTTCACTATTTGATAGGTGGCAAAGTCCATATCAATTGATATGGACGGTGGTTTACACCGTATTATGTCCCATAAATGTAATTTTAAATTTCAATTACTACGAGCCGTGGTTCACTATTTAATAGGTGGCACCGTCCATATCAATTGATATAGACTGTGGTTTACACCGTATTATGTCTCATAAAATGTACTTTTAAATTTCGATTACTACGAGCCGTGGTTCATTATTTAATAGGTGGAACCGTCCATATCAATAGATATGGACAGTGGTTTACACCGTATTATGTCTAATAAAATGTACTTTTAAATTTCGATTACTACGAGCCGTGGTTCACTATTTAATAGGTGGCAAAGTCCATATCAATTGATATGGACGGTGGTTTACACCGTATTATGTCCCATAAATGTAATTTTAAATTTCAATTACTACGAGCCGTGGTTCACTATTTAATAGGTGGCACCGTCCATATCAATTGATATAGACTGTGGTTTAAACCGTATTATGTCTCATAAAATGTACTTTTAAATTTTGATTACTACGATCCGTGGTTCACTATTTAATAGGTGGCACCGTCCATATCAATCGATATGGACAGTGGTTTACACCGTATTATGTCTCATAAAATGTACTTTTAAATTTCGATTACAACGAGCCGTGGTTCATTATTTAATAGGTGGCACCGTCCATATCAATAGATATGGACAGTGGTTTACACCGTATTATATAAACCACTGTCATAAAATGTGCTTTTATATTTCGATTACTACGAGCCGTGGTTCATTATTTAATAGGTGGCACCGTCCAGATCAATAGATATGGACAGTGGTTTACACCGTATTATGTCTCATAAAATGTACTTTTAAATTTCGATTACTACGAGCCGTGGTTCACTAATTAATATGTGGCACCGTCCATATCAATTGATATGGACGGTGGTTTAGACCGTATTATGTCTCATAAAATGTACTTTTAAATTTCGATTACAACGATCCGTGGTTCACTATTTAATAGGTGGCACCGTCCATATCAATTGATATGGACGGTGGTTTAGACCGTATTATGTCTCATAAAATTTACTTTTAAATTTCGATTACAACGATCCGTGGTTCACTATTTGATAGGTGGCACCGTCCATATCAATTGATATGGACGGTGGGTTACACCGTATTATGTCTCATAAAATGTAAGTTTAAATTTCGATTACTACGAGCCGTGGTTCACTATTTAATAGGTGGTACCGTCCATATCAATTGCTATGGACGGTGGTTTACACCGTATTATGTCTCAAAAAATGTACTTTTAAATTTCGATTACTACAAGCCGTGGTTTACTATTTAAAGGTGGCACCGTCCATATTAATTGATATGGACGGTGGTGTACACCGTAGTATGTCTCATAAAATGTACTTTTAAATTTCAATTACTATGAGCCGTGGTTCACTATTTAATAGGTGGCACCGTCCATATCAATTGATATAGACTGTGGTTTACACCGTATTATGTCTCATAAAATGTATTTTTAAATTTCGATTACTACGATCCGTGGTTCACTATTTAATAGGTGGCACCGTCCATATCAATTGATAAGGACGGTGGTTTACACCGTATTATGTCTCATAAAATGTACTTTTAAATTTCGATTACTACGAGCCGTGGTTCACTATTTAATAGGTGGCACCGTCCATATCAATTGATATGGACAGTGGTTTACACCGTATTATGTCTCATAAAATGTACTTTTAAATTTCGATTACTACGAGCCGTGGTTCAGTATTTAATAGGTGGCAAAGTCCATATCAATTTATATGGACGGTGTTTTACACCGTATTATGTCCCATAAATGTAATTTTAAATTTCAATTACTACGAGCCGTGGTTCATTATTTAATAGGTGGCACCGTCCATATCAATTGATATAGACTGTGGTTTACACCGTATTATGTCTCATAAAATGTACTTTTAAATTTCGATTACTACGAGCCGTGGTTCATTATTTAATAGGTGGCACCGTCCATATCAATAGATATGGACAGTGGTTTACACCGTATTATGTCTCATAAAATGTACTTTTAAATTTCGATTACTACGAGCCGTGGTTCACTATTTGATAGATGGCAAAGTCCATATCAATTTATATGGACTGTGGTTTACACCGTATTATTTCCCATAAATGTAATTTTAAATTTCAATTACTACGAGCCGTGGTTCATTATTTAATAGGTGGCACCGTCCATATCAATTGATATAGACTGTGGTTTAAACCGTATTATGTCTCATAAAATGTACTTTTAAATTTTGATTACTACGATCCGTGGTTCACTATTTAATAGGTGGCACCGTCCATATCAATCGATATGGACAGTGGTTTACACCGTATTTTGTCTCATAAAATGTACTTTTAAATTTCGATTACAACGAGCCGTGGTTCATTATTTAATAGGTGGCACCGTCCATATCAATCGATATGGACAGTGGTTTACACCGTATTATATAAACCACTGTCATAAAATGTACTTTTAAATTTCGATTACTACGAGCCGTGGTTCATTATTTAATAGGTGGCACCGTCCATATCAATCGATATGGACAGTGGTTTACACCGTATTATGTCTCATAAAATGTACTTTTAAATTTCGATTACTACGAGCCGTGGTTCACTATTTAATAGGTGGCAAAGTCCATATCAATTGATATGGACGGTGGTTTACATCGTATTATGTCCCATAAATGTAATTTTAAATTTCAATTGCTACGAGCCGAGGTTCACTATTTAATAGGTGGCACCGTCCATATCAATTGATATAGACGGTGGTTTACACCGTATTATGTCTCATAAAATGTACTTTTAAATTTCGATTACTACGAGCCGTGGTTCATTATTTAATAGGTGGCACCGTCCATATCAATTGATATGGACAGTGGTTTACACCGTATTATGTCTCATAAAATGTACTTTTAAATTTCGATTACTACGAGCCGTGGTTCAATATTTAATAGGTGGCAAAGTCCATATCAATGGATATGGACGGTGGTTTACACCGTATTATGTCCCATAAATGTAATTTTAAATTTCTATTACTACGAGCCGTGGTTCATTATTTAATAGGTGGCACCGTCCATATCAATTGCTATAGACTGTGGTTTACACCGTATTATGTCTCATAAAATGTACTTTTAAATTTCGATTACTACGAGCCGTGGTTCATTATTTAATAGGTGGCACCGTCCATATCAATCGATATGGACAGTGGTTTACACCGTATTATATCCCATAAATGTAATTTTAAATTTCAATTACTACGAGCCGTGGTTCACTATTTAATAGGTGGCACCGTCCATATCAATTGATATAGACTGTGGTTTACACCGTATTATGTCTCATAAAATGTATTTTTAAATTTCGATCACTACGATCCGTGGTTCACTATTTAATTGGTGGCACCGTCCATATCAATCGATATGGACATTGGTTTACACCGTATTATGTCTCATAAAATGTACTTTTAAATTTCGATTACTACGAGCCGTGGTTCACTATTTAATAGGTGGCACCGTCCATATCAATCGATATGGACAGTGGTTTACACCGTATTATGTCTCATAAAATGTACTTTTAAATTTCGATTACTACGAGCCGTGGTTCACTATTTAATAGATGGCAAAGTCCATATCAATTGATATGGACGGTGGTTTACACCGTATTATGTCTCATAAAATGTACTTTCAAATTTCGATTACTACGAGCCGTGGTTCACTATTTAATAGGTGGCAAAGTCCATATCAATTGATATGGACGGTAGTTTACACCGTATTATGTCCCATAAATGGAATTTTAAATTTCAATTACTACGAGCCGTGGTTCATTATTTAATAGGTGGCACCGTCCATATCAATTGATATAGACTGTGGTTTACACCGTATTATGTCTCATAAAATGTACTTTTAAATTTCGATTACTACGAGCCGTGGTTCATTATTTAATAGTTGGCACCGTCCATATCAATAGATATTGACTGTGGTTTACACCGTATTATGTCTCATAAAATGTACTTTTAAATTTCGATTACTACGAGCCGTGGTTCATTATTTAATAGGTGGCACCGTCCATATCAATAGATATGGACAGTGGTTTACACCGTATTATGTCTCATAAAATGTACTTTTAAATTTCGATTACTACGAGCCGTAGTTCAATATTTGATAGGTGGCAAAGTCCATATCAATTGATATGGACGGTGGTTTACACCGTATTATGTCCCATAAATGTAATTTTAAATTTCAATTACTACGAGCCGTGGTTCATTATTTAATAGGTGGCACCGTCCATATCAATTGATATAGACTGTGGTTTACACCGTATTATGTCTCATAAAATGTACTTTTAAATTTCGATTACTACGAGCCGTGGTTCATTATTTAATAGGTGGCACCGTCCATATCAATTGATATAGACGGTGGTTTACACCGTATTATGTCTCATAAAATGTACTTTTAAATTTCGATTACTACGAGCCGTGGTTCAATATTTAATAGGTGGCACCGTCCATATCAATCGATATGGACAGTGGTTTACACCGTATTATGTCTCATAAAATGTACTTTTAAATTTCGATTACTACGAGCCGTGGTTCACTATTTAATAGGTGGCACAGTCCATATCAATTGATATGGACGGTGGTTTACACCGTATTATGTCCCATAAAATGTACTTTTAAATTTCGATTACTACGAGCCGTGGTTCACTATTTAATAGATGGCAAAGTCCATATCAATTGATATGGACGGTGGTTTACACCGTATTATGTCCCATAAAATGTAATTTTAAATTTCAATTACTACGAGCCGTGGTTCACTATTTAATAGGTGGCAACCACGATTAAAGAAAAACAAAATATCCTTTGAAATTCTCAAAAAATCGTTTGAATAATTACAAATCATTATTTTATTGAAACTCAATAATAGTTATTATTTTTGAATCAGCGTCAATTGGAAAATGTTTCTCATTAGATACTTTGTTTTTTAGAAAACCTACTCTTTAACTTTCAATTGATATGGACGGTGTTTTGCACCGTATTATGTTGCAGCTGCTGCTACAACCATGGTAAAAAAAATTAAGGTCACGAATGAAAGCTACAGCTACTTAAGGTATTTGGTGCCATATATTTATCTTGCTTTTTTACTGATTTTCACTACTAATTTTGATTGTCAGCTTCTATATATAATTTTGATTGTCTTCTTATATCAAACACTGCTGATTTTCACTACTTTTTGTAGATTTACTCTGCTGATTACCAGCTTTAGTCTTACCAGTTTACCAGCTTTAGTCTTATGAAAGACATTGCTACTTTTCACTACCTTTTGCTTACTTTTTGCTGATTTTCACTACTTTTTGTAGATTTACTCTGCTGATTACCAGCTTTAGTCTTACCAGCTTTAGTCTTACCAGTTTACCAGCTTTAGTCTTATGAAAGACATTGCTACTTTTCACTACCTTTTGCTTACTTTTTGCTGATTTTCACTACTTTTTGTAGATTTACTCTGCTGATTACCAGCTTTAGTCTTACCAGCTTTAGTCTTACCAGTTTACCAGCTTTAGTCTTATGAAAGACATTGCTACTTTTCACTACCTTTTGCTTACTTTTTGCTGATTTTCACTGCTGATTTTGATTGCTAGCTGCCGTCTTATGACAGACACAGAGCATTAAAAAGTTGTTTTGTTTTTTTGTAGACTCGAAAATATTAGAAAAGAGAATATTTCAAGGTAACTGAAAATCAACGCTTTTGTTTACCTTTCACACTGAAAAATACAGATTTCAAACTTCAATTTTCGGTCAAATCGATGGAAGCTAAATCTCGTTAGGGATTGATGAAAACTAAATTGAGATGGAAACACCCAGTGGCCTAGAACAATCTACTTCGAGTTCCCCAGTTTCTGTCATTGAGAGACAAATAAACGCTAAGTAGATTCTCAACTTTTTAAAAGGTCAAACGCGTACAACATTCGCTCTCTAGAAACAGCAAAAACGAACATTGATTTTTACGTTACTAACTTAAAATTATTGCTAAATGTTATTATTAATTGTAATTATAATTATTATTGTTATTATATATTATACGTATATTTGTTATATATATATATATATATATATATATATATATATATATATATATATATATATATATATATATATATATATATATATATATATATATATATATATTTCCTTTTTCTCTGCTTGGATTCAATTAGCTTTTCTTAGTCAGTTTTTTTAGTCTTATGCAAGTTATGATGGTAATAGTTAAAGCTAGGTTAAATTATGTTAGCCTAGGTTTGGTTATATTAGATTAAGTTTGGTTCTAAATATCAGAAATGGGCTAAAAACATAACCTTAGCTAACCCAACCAAACCTCACGTAACCAAACATAATCTATTTTAACCTAAACTGTCATCATCAAATCTTGCATTAAATTGGAAAAGTTGATTGGCAACGCTGTCTAAATCCAAGCAGAAAAAAGGTATTTCGGACATTCACAGGCGAATGTCGACAATCAACAATTTGCGGACATTCACGGTAACATATACAAAAAAGTTAAATATATGAAACAGACTGAATTATCATAATCGTTATTTAAGTTTTAAGATCTTTGTCATGTAACACCTTGTGCAATCCGAGGGAAGTCCACTTTCCACCCTCTGGTGTATATCAAGGAGGCACACTTGTGCCTCTATAAAGAGGCGACCCACCACAATGTTAAGCGATTTCAGGTCCTAGAGGTCGCAGAGAGACGGCGGTAATTGCATTTTGTAGCCCAAGCTCAAACTAAGAAACTTGCAAATTTTCATCCTCCTCCGACTTTATCTTCATGGGGTAAACTGGGCCGGAAGTTTGGACCCTCCCACCACAGCCCCCCTTTAACGTTGTCCGATTGGGCTGAAATTTAGAAGTTAGGCTTTCCCAGGGCCCGGGAGCTTAACCTCGAAATTTCAGCTCAATCCGATCACTCCTTCCCTGTTTTCAAAAAACCAAATATAGCCACTTAAACTTCATCTCTTTTTTTTTTTTGTTAGCCACGCCTACAGGCCCCAGTTGGCAACGGATCCGGTTGAATGAGGACTCATTCGAAGCAGAATTCGACCTGTTAGGGCCTTTTGATATTTTCAGACCGAAAAAATTATCCCCCGAATTTACATTTACGAAAAACCTCGTTTTCCTATATTAGCCCATGTTAATTTTTCCCTCCACAACCCCCCTTTAACGTTGTCTGATCGGGCTGAAATTTAGAGGATAAGCTTTCCTGGGGCCTGGGAGCTTATCGTCGAAATTTCAGCTCAATCTGATCACTCCTTCCCTGTTTTCCAAAAACCACATATCAAGATTTTTGGGAATTTGCTTGCGTCGAAAATACCTTCTATTTGCTAAACAACAATTACTAGTGTGTTTGTATAGTCCAGCGGCTGAGACTTTAGACTTTCAGGCGGAAAACTCGGGTTCGATTCACCATCAGAGCAACTTTTTTATATACTTTGAAAAGAAACTCAGTTTCTTTTTTAAATTATTTGAAAAAAATTACGTTTTCTAAAGAGTTAAAGAGGCTGAGTTACAAGGGCGACCCTTAAAACGTACAGAGATTAGGAGGCACAGTTGGGGGGCTGTTAAAGAGGCTGAGTCACAAGTTCGAACCTTAAAACGTACAGGGATTAGGAGGCACCCTGTACGACGTGATTTGAGTATTCAGGAATTAAAAGCCTTAACACAAGAATGTTCAAGAGCGGGGGTTTGGGGGGCGGAAGCCCCCAACTTTAACTCCTGACACGATCAGCTAACAGTTAGTCAAGCAATAATAAGTAATAAACTGTACAAAAACGTGCAGAAATTATTTGAAAAAAACTACGTTTTCTAAAGAGTTAAAGAGGCTGAGTTACAAGGTCGAACCTTAAAACGTACAGGGATTAGGAGGCACAGTTGGGGGGCTACCACCCCCAAACCCCCGCTTTCGCAGCCTTTAAATATAAAAAAAATTTCTTTAAACTGAAAGTAAGGAGCGACATTAAAACTTAAAAAGAACAGAAATTATTCCGTATATGAAAGAGGCTGTGCCATCCTCAACGCCTCGCTCTTTACGCTAAAGTTTTTATTGTTTAAAAAAAGAGTTGTGAGAAAGTCAAACTTTAGCGTAAAGAGCGAGGCGTTGAGGAGGGCACAGCCTCTTTCATATACGGAATAATTTCTGTTCTTTTTAAGTTTTAATGTCGCTCCTTACTTTCAGTTTAAAGAATTTTTTTTTATATTTAAAGGCTGCGAAAGCGGGGGGTTTGGGGGATGGTAGCCCCCCAACTGTGCCTCCTAATCCCTGTACGTTTTAAGGTTCGACCTTGTAACTCAGCCTCTTTAACTCTTTAGAAAACGTAGTTTTTTTCAAATAATCTCTGAAAAGGTACCGATCTAGGGGGACAAGGGGGTAGCTTGCTCAGGGAGCCAGTTTGCAGGGGGGCACCTCGTAAGACCCTTCTTGATCTAATCAAATGAAAGAAGCTTCTAAGGAAAGAAGCCTTACCAAATTAAAGCTAATTAAAAATTATCTTAGAAACACGATGGCCGATTAGCGTTTGACTAACTTGAATATAATCCAAATAGAACATAATATGGCTAGGAAGCCCCGTATGAAGACATTGTAAAGACTTTTACTTTAAGAAAACCAAGTAAAGTTAATTAGTAGTGCACTCAGGGTCGTTACTAGCCAAAATATTTGGGGGGGGGGGGGATTTTAACGACTGGCTGGCCATTTTTCCCGACCGTTTTTCTTTTTAATCAATAATTAGCATAATGTCCGTTTTGAATACAAGACGTAAGATCACTGCACAAATCGGTAAAACCGCAGCATTTTCTGATCGAGATTGAGATTTCGGTTAAAGTCATGTCACAATTTCCATGCTCTTTATTTAACCAAACGGAAAATCGTGGCATCATCTGCAAAGTCACGGCAGGAGTCGGTAAAATTGCTGCGTTTACTGACTAAGTTCAATTTCTATGGATGACATTTCATTATTTTCGTGGTCTTTATTTAGCCAAACGTAAATTTTTTGGCGGAGTCGGTAAAATCGTGGCGCTTCGTGCCATGATTTTACCAACTTATTTTTTTACCGAGTGACCAAAAACATTGGGAGGGGGGGTTGGCTTCCCCCTCCCCCCATAGGTGACGGTCCTGTATTTACTATATCACTAATAAAATGTTGTTACGTGGAATATTAGAGTTTTTATTAGACCTTATTGTACATATTAGGATTTACATAAAAATATATTAATAATTATAAAATGATTAAATAAATACACAATAAATAAATATATTTTTTAGAGAAATAGACCAACCACAACTTGATATCTATAATTGGTTTTATGACCGGGGGGGGGGTACCAAATGTCATTCTTGCCTCGGATACCGACATGTCTAGATCCGTCCCTGTCTCAGAACGCAATGTGCACCGCACGGTTCCGCCATACTTGACACAGTTTCCGTCACGCTTAGCAAGCCTTACCTGGTGCACGTGATGTCTGAAATCGGGCACCCCCAGGGAAATTTATGCAATGAAAGAAAAGGAGAAAACGCAAAGAAAAGTGGAAATCGTAACAAAAGAAAAGGAGAAAATAGAGAAAAAATAATGCAGACACTGCAAAAGAAGAAAAGGGTAGACAGAACGATAGGATCCTCGACTCTTAACGTACCCAGGTAGCACGTAGTTGGTCAAACAATGATAGGGAAGCGATAAACGCAATGAAAGAAAAGGGAAAAAAGAAGTAAAAATACAGACATTACGAGAGATTAAAACAAGTAGAGGTAGTGATGTGAATCTTAGATTGCGTACACAACCCAAGAAGCGCTTAGGAAAACATATTGAAAGAAAATTGGAACAGAAAAGTGTTAATACATGCTTTCAAGATTAAAAAAAAGATAAACATAGTGATGTGAATGCTTGATTGCATAAGCAGCTTCAGGAGCACTTATTTAACCACAGTGGCATCTGTATCTAAATATTTCCTAGCGCATTTATTCAGTGTGTCCTAGGGTTTAAACTGCAACGTCTTCATAAAACATTATTTCCGGCTTTACTTTTCCCACGTTGTACCAACAATGTTGACAATATTTAAATAATAAAATACACCAGTTTCTATAAAACCCCAAACCATTATACAAAAAAAAAAAAAAAAAAAAAAAAAAAAAAAAAAAAAAAACCACCAGAAATCAATGATAGGTATATCGACTCTAGAAGAAATGCGGGCAACTAGTGATTTGTTTAAGATTAGTTCCCCATTTCATCACCCTCATCTGAATTGTGAATAAAATTCAAATTCACTAGCTTCTATCGTTCAGAGACAAACAAATAAAAAGTGGATTCTCAACTTTTCAAAAGGCCAAATGCTTCTTTATGTCAACATTACCTGTCAGAACATTCATCTTTTTTGGTATTAGCTAAATACATTTTTGTGTCAAGCTTGGATTCTTCAATAGCAATTTTCCGTCGATCCTGTCGTATGTAGCTAAGTCATGGAACTTAAACGGAAAACAAAAGCAGTGGATTCTGGCCAGTGAGAATGATGTCGTCGAACAATCCTGGACTTACACTGGACATATCAAGCCTCAAATGCCCAGTTTCGAATTCCGTCATAGGTTTAGAATATCAGAGAACATCGTTGCAGAGGTTTCAAGCTCAATCTGCATCTAAGATCGCAGAAACCGGTTTCATAGCCACATAGACATATGACGGGTGACAGAATGCATTGTACTTGTATAATTTGGGCTTCATATTTGCGCATATGAGGGATGAAGATAAGGTTAGGTTACTTTAAGTATCGTGGATCCTAATTTATTCTGAGTAATATTCGCTTAATTTGTTTATATTTCATTGTCCTTTACTTTTCAATTTGGTTTATTTTTTACGCTTCTATGATGCAGATATCATACAGATGGCTTCTGTGGCCATTCTGTATTCCATGTACCCATGGCTTCATACTTGAGTGAGTCTACTTTGTTGTTTCTTGTGGTTCGTTCTTTACTATTCCAACTAAGATAGAGACAAAGGCTTTTTCTTGTGTGTTATATACATACATATGATAGTTATATCTAAGCCATTTTTTGATAATGGGGGACTTTAGAGCCGGAAGAACCGGTATAATCAAGAAAAAGAGGTCACCCTAGGAACATGCAACGGAGCATATATAGGCTTCTGCAGCTGGATTTGGAAGACGTGCTGGTAGCAGCAGGTTACCGAAAAGACTAAGGACTCCTTGTCAATACTCTAACTAACTTTGGAGGCCTAATAGGAAGGAAAGGTCAAAGGAAACAAATGTAAAAAGCTAAATAGGGGATAAATTTAAAACTATACCCCAATTCTAAGTGAGTTAAGACATGGTTAGAGGTGAAGCCAAATAACTAAATAAAACAAACAATAGGGAAAATTCAAAATAGAGATACACTTCTAAGCTTAGTTATTGCCTAATCTTTGAATGGGAAGAATGTTGGGTGCAAACGAATAGATTTATTAACTACATATATGAGTTAGCTAAATATTCACAGAGGATAGACCCTTAAAGGTGGTGAAATTGGAGGGTTGTTCTAAGAAACATATATTACAGAAAACATAGCGCATCCTTAGATTAACACTTATCATTTTTTTTGGGAAGGGCAAATCCTTTCTCGGAGAACGATGAATTTATCCTTCTCCTATCTGCGAGCATGAAATTGCAACAGTCTGATTCTTCATAAGTTAAACATTTTCTTAGTAAGATTATGGGGCACAAGTGGAAGGCATTGGATATAAGTAAAAGCACACACGATGGGGGAGGGGTGGGGGTTAAACACCAGATGCCTAAAATCTCATGATCCCCCCCTTACTTCCAAATAATACGCCTGTTACTTGATGTGTTCACTAATAATCCATATCCTCTCTCCATAATATATTTTCAGTGCATGTACTTCACCGAAAGAAACAGGTATGGTGTAGGCTAATATCGAACCCAAACTATGGCATAATATCGAACCCAAACTATGGTGTAATATTTAAGAAACTGCTATGGTGTAATATCGAACCCAAACCCTTTTGGGAGTTATTTTCACTTTTCTGAGGATTTAAGTCCTGTCGTTGGCCCATCCTCATCTCATAAAGCAAAGTTGTCACTGGGGAGAGTGTTATATATTTAAGTTAAATGTTATATGAAATGTTTTTTTCTGTTTACGGTGCTGCTAACCGATTAG
The DNA here is from genome assembly GCF_049724085.1 of Artemia sp. Qi Xiang Cuo. NCBI lineage: Eukaryota > Metazoa > Arthropoda > Branchiopoda > Anostraca > Artemiidae > Artemia > Artemia sp. Qi Xiang Cuo. The sequence continues at coordinate 59,701,706 of NC_142808.1, forward strand.
CTATAGTAACCAAGTGCGTAAGACGAAGTCGTCCTAATGGAATCTTATTTTTTTATGAGTCACTTATATTTTGTGTGTCATAGATTCAACTTCAATAAATAAATTGATATGCACTTGGCTTTTGCTAATTTGCATTTATCAGAAATATGATTTTTTTTCCAAATGGTAGCAAAAACACCGTATAGGGCTTGTCGACCTTGGCATTATTTTTCACTTTTTTTTTTGAATTTCCGAGTTCTTTTCTTTCGAAAGGGTCGTTGATTCAGATTCTACTGTAACCATTGCATCGGAAATATCTAAAGCCTTCGCTTAAACGAGCAGAAACTCAAAACGAGCAGAAATTAATCTGGGTAGGGTTGTAAACCCTATGCTTTCTAGAAGCCAGAATATAATTTGTACTTTACTGGAAAAAAAAAAATCAAATGAATTTACTGAAAAAATGTGCATTGTCAGTTTAATATACATATGCTGATATTTATTCCTTAAAATCTTAATTAATTTTTTATTTCTTAAAGTTATAAAAGTGAAAATATTAAAAAAAAAAATTTCAGTAAAGTACAAATTATATTCTGGCTCATAGAAATCATAGGGTTTAGAAACCTACTCAGATTAATTTTTGCTCATTTTGAGTTTGACTTATTTTAATTGATGTTTGTTTTAGGTTTCATTTATATTTATTGATACTAATTTGTAGTAGTTGTATGCTTCGTAGATTATTTGATTCTATTTTTGTTCATTTTCGGTTTCATGGAGTTCTTTGCCTTTTTTTGAAAAACTAATTTTGTGCAAAAAGTTTTTTTGATTAATTTCTGTTCGTTTTAATTGACACAGTCTTTTTAAGTGAGAAAGAGTGAGCCTCTTATGAAGTTAAAAAACCATCCCTTTCATAAAAAACCTTTAATACCCCCAGGGCATAACTTACAACCTTCGCCCCTAGTCTCTGGGGTTTGTTTCAACCCCAAAAGCCTTGTTACATGGTATTTCGACTATTTTGAATAGAATGGCTATCTCAAAATTTCTATTAGACACATTTCGGGACATTATAATGTGTGTGTATGGGGGAGAGGGTAGCTGCCCTCTGATCAGTTTGACTCTTAAAAAGGACACTAGAGTGTCTGATTACCAATCCAATGAGCCCCCTTTGAAGTTTATATGACCATACTTTCTATTAAAACCCTATATAGCCCCACGGCAAGACTTACAACCCTTGCCCTGACGGCTGGGGGGGGGGGTTGTTATCCTCAAAGAAATAATTTCCAGAACTTTCTGATAGGCTTAACAAAATGGCAATATAGAAATTTTGATTGGATCTGTTTGAGGAAATGATAGGAGTGGAGGGAGACATTTTGTCCTCTGATCACTTTCGACTAATAAAAAAGTCAATAGTCCTCTCAATTTCCAATCAAATGAGCCCTTTCTGAAGCTTCTACGACAAAAATTTCTATAAAAACGTTAAATGCTCCGAAAGCATAACTTACGACCCATGTTCTGAGGGCTATGGGGGGAGGGTTGACATCCTCAAAGACATAATTTCCAGACCTTTCAACTACGTTGAACCAAATGGCTATCTGAAAAATTTGATTGGGTGTACTTGGGAAAATGCTGAGCGTGAAGAGGGGGGTTAGTTACCCTCCAATCACTTTTGACTATTAAAAAGGGCACCAGCCCTCTCAATTTCCAATTGAATGAGCCCTTTTGAAGTTTCTACGACAAAGCTATCTATAAAAAACTTATATGCCCCAAGAGCATAACTTACAACTTTTGCCCTAAGGGCTCTCGCGGGTTTGTCATCCTCAAATACATAATTTCCAGAACTTTCAACAACGTTGAAAAAAATCGCTATCTCAAAACTTTGATTGAATGTGTTTGGGGAAATAGTGGGCGTGAGAGAAGGGTTAGTAGCTCTCCATTCACTTTCGACTATTAAAAAGGGCTCTAGCCCTTTGAATTTCCAATTAAATGAGCCCTTTTTGTAGTTTCTACAGCAAAAATTTCTATAAAAACCTTGTATGTTCCCAGGGCATAACTTACAACCCTTGCCCGGAGGGCTGTGGGGGGGGGGTTGTCATCCTCAAAGACCTAATTTCCAGAACTTTCAACTATGTTGAACAAAATGAATATCTAAAATTTCTGATTGTATGTGTTTGGGGAAATGGTGGGTGTGAAAGGGGGGTTAGTTGTTCTTCAATCCCCTTCGACTAGTAAAAAGGGCTCTAGCCTTTTCAATTCCCAATCGAATGAGCCCTTTTTGAAGTTTCTAAGGCAACTACTTCTATAAAAACTTCATATGACCCCAGGGCATAGCTTACAACCCTTGCCCTGAGGGCTGTGGCGGGGGGGGGGGATGTCATCCTTAATGACCTAATTTCCCGAATTTTCAACTACGTTGAAAAAAATGGCTATCTCAAAATTTTGACTGGATGTTTGGGGAAAAGGTGAGCGTGAGAGGGGTTAGTTACCCTCCAATCACTTTCGACTATTAAAAAGGGCACTAGCCCTCTCAGTTTCCAATTGAATGAGCCCCTTTTGAAGTTTCTACGACAATGCTATCTATAAAAAACTTATATTCCCCAAGAGCATAACTTACAACCTTTGCCCTAAGGGCTCTCGGGGGTTTTTCATCCTAAAATGCATAATTATCAGGATTTTAAACTAATTTGAACAACATTGCTATCTCAAAACTTTGATTGCATGGGTTACTGGAACTGGTGGGCATAAGAGTGGGATTAGTCGCCCTTCGATCACTCTCGACTATTAAAAAGGGCACTAGCCATCTGAATTTTCAATTAAATGAGCCACTTTTGAAGTTTCTACAGCAAAAATTTCTATAAAAACCTTATATGTCCCCAGGGCATAACTTACAACCCCTTCCCTGAGGGTTGTGGGGGGGGGGTTCATCCTCAAAGACTTGATATCCAAAACTTTCAACTACGTATAACAAAATGAATATCTCAAAATTCTGATTGTATGTGTTTGGGGAAATGGTGGGTGTGAAAGGGGGGTTAGTTGTTCTTCAATCCCCTTCGACTAGTAAAAAGGGCTCTAGCCTTTTCAATTCCCAATCGAATGAGCCCTTTTTGAAGTTTCTAAGGCAACTACTTCTATAAAAACTTCATATGACCCCAGGGCATAGCTTACACCCCTTGCCCTGAGGGCTGTGGCGGGGGGGGGGATGTCATCCTCAAAGACCTAATTTCCCGAACTTTCAACTACGTTGCAAAAAATGGCTCTCTCAAAATTTTGATTGTATGTGTTTGGGGAAATAACGGGCATGAGAGGGGGATTAGTTGCCCTCCAATCACTTTCGACTATTAAAAAGGGCACAAGCCACTCCAATTTCCAATCAAATTAGCCCTTTTCGAAGTTGATTCGATTTGATTGGATGTGTTTGCGGAAAAGGTGGGCGTGAGAAGGGGGTTAGTTGCCCTCCAATCACTTTCGACTATTAAAAGAGCACAAGCCACTCCAATTTCCAATCAAATCAGCCCTTTCCAAAGTTTCTGCGACAACTCTTCCGATACGACGTGCCGTGGTAAAAAAAAAAAAAAAGAAAAAAAAAACAAAAAAAACAATGTGCCAACACCGTTCTTTACTTAGGCAGCACTATTGCACTGCCTATGATAGTTTTCAGAGCACCTGATCGATAAAGCGGTCACCACTGACGATGGCCACTAAGGATTGATCAAGGCAACAAATTTGTCTCTAGTCGAAGCATTCACTAGCCCCCCCCCCTCCCTAGAGTTGCCCCCCACTATAGTCTTCCTTGGGAAAATCGAGTTGCAGCGTATTAGAAAACTGTTTTTGAAGCACTCAGTGCGGGTTGTCTCATCTTGACAATTACGATTGTAACGTGTTTCACCTCCAGTACTTCCAAAACATTTTCCAAAAATTAGG